>NC_037669.1:102898437-102985003 GCF_003255815.1 Theropithecus gelada
GCCGGGCGAGGTGGCAGGCGCCTGTAGTCCCAGCTACTCGGGAGGCTGAGGCAGGAGAATGGCGTGAACCCGGGAGGCGGAGCTTGCAGTGAGCTGAGATCCGGCCACTGTACTCCAGCCTGGGCGGCAGAGCAAGACTCCGTCTCAAAAAAAAAAAAAAAAAAAAAAACCGCTCAACTACATGGAAACTGAACAATCTGCTCCTGAATGACTACTGGGTACATAATAAAACCAAGGCACAAATAAAGATGTTTTTTGAAACCAATGAGAACAAAGATACAATATACCAGAATCTCTGGGACACATTTAAAGCAGTGTGTAGAGGGAAATTTATAGCACTAAATGCCCACAAGAGAAAGCACGAAAGATCTAAAATTGACACCCTAACATCACAATTAAAAGAACTAGAGAAGCAAGAGCAAACACATTCCAAAGCTAGCAGAAGGCAAGAAATAACTAAGATCAGAGCAGAACTGAAGAAGACAGAGACACAAAAAACCCTTCAAAAAATTAATGAATCCAAAAGCTGGTTTTTGGAAAACATCAACAAAATTGATAGACTGCTAGCAAGACTAATAAAGAAGAAAAGAGAGAAGAATCAAATAGACGCAATAAAAAATGATAAAGGGGATATCACCACTGACCCCACAGAAATAAAAACTACCATCAGAGAATACTATAAACACCTCTATGCAAATAAACTAGAAAATCTAGAAGAAATGGATAATTTCCTGGACACTTACACTCTCCCAAGACTAAACCAGGAAGAAGTTGAATCCCTGAATAGACAAATAGCAGGCTCTGAAATTGAGGCAATTATTAATAGCCTACCAACCAAAAAAAGTCCAGGACCAGATGGATTCACAGCCGAATTCTACCCTCTGGTACAAGGAGGAGCTGGTACCATTCCTTCTGAAACTATTCCAATCAATAGAAAAAGAGGGAATCCTCCCTAACTCATTTTATGAGGCCAACATCATCCTGATACCAAAGCCTGGCAGAGACACAACAAAAAAAGAGAATTTTAGACCAATATTCCTGATGAACATCGATGCAAAATCCTCAATAAAATACTGGCAAACTGAATCCAGCAGCACATCAAAAAGCTTATCCACCATGATCAAGTGGGCTTCATCCCTGGGATGCAAGGCTGGTTCAACAAATGCAAATCAATAAACGTAACCCAGCATATAAACAGAACCAAAGACAAAAACCAATGATTATCTCAATAGATGCAGAAAAGGCCTCTGACAAAATTCAACAGCCCTTCATGCTAAAAACGCTCAATAAATTCAGCATTGATGGAACGTATCTCAAAATAATAAGAGCTATTTATGACAAACCCACAGCCAATATCATACTGAATGGACAAAAACTGGAAGCATTTCCTTTGAAAACTGGCACAAGACAGGGATGCCCTCTCTCACTACTCCTATTCAACATAGTGTTGAAAGTTCTGGCTAGGGCAATCAGGCAAGAGAAAGAAATAAAGGGTATTCAATTAGGAAAAGAAGAAGTCAAATTGTCCCTGTTTGCAGATGACATGATTGTATATTTAGAAAACCCCATCATCTCAGCCCCAAATCTCCTTAAGCTGATAAGCAACTTCAGCAAAGTCTCAGGATACAAAATCAATGTGTGAAAATCACAAGCATTCTTATACACCAGTAACAAACAGAGAGCCAAATCATGAATGAACTCCCACTCACAATTGCTTCAAAGAGAATAAAATACCTAGGAATCCAACTTACAAGGGATGTGAAGGAACTCTTCAAGGAGAACTACAAATCACTGCTCAGTGAAATAAAAGAGGACACAAACAAATGGAAGAACATACCATGCTCATGGATAGGAAGAATCAATATCACGAAAATGGCCATCCTGCCCAAGGTAATTTATAGATTCAATGCCATCCCCATCAAGCTACCAATGACTTTCTTCACAGAATTGGAAAAAACTGCTTTAAAGTTCATATGGAACCAAAAAAGAGCCCCATTGCCAAGACAATCCTAAGCAAAAAGAACAAAACTGGAGGCATCATGCTACCTGACTTCAAACCATACTACAAGGCTACCGCAACCAAAACAGCATGGTACTGGTACCAAAACAGAGATATAGACCAATGGAACAGAACAGAGCCCTCAGAAATAATACCACACATCTACAGCCATCTGATCTTTGACAAACCTGAGAAAAACAAGAAATGGGGAAAGGATTCCCTATTTAATAAATGGTGCTGGGAAAATTGGCTGAAGTAGAAAGCTGAAACTGGAACCTTTCCTTACTCCTTATATGAAAATTAATTCAAGATGGATTAGAGACTTAAATGGTAGACCTAAAACCATAAAAACCCTAGAAGAAAACCTAGGTAATACCATTCAGGACATAGGCATGGGAAAGGACTTCATGTCTAAAACACCAAAAGCAACAGCAACAAAAGCCAAAATTGACAAATGGGATCTAATTAAACTAAAGAGCTTCTGTACAGCAAAACAAACTATCATCAGAGTGAACAGGCAACCTACAGAATGGGAGAAAATTTTTGCAATCTATTCATCTGACAAAGGGCTAATATCCAGAACTTACAAAGAACTCAAGCCAATTTACAAGAAAAAAACAAACAACCCCATCAAAAAGTGGGCAAAGGATATGAACAGAAACTTCTCAAAAGAAGACATTTATACAGCCAACAGACACAGAAAAAATGCTCGTCATCACTTGCCATCAGAGAAATGCAAATCAAAACCACAATGAGATACCATCTCACACCAGTTAGAATGGCAATCATTACAAAGTCAGGAAACAACAGGTGCTGGAGAGGATGTGGAGAAATAGGAACACTTTTACACTGTTGGTGGGACTGTAAACTAGTTCAACCATTATGGAAAACAGTGTGGCGATTCCTCAAAGATCTAGAACTAGAAATACCATTTGACCTAGTCATCCCAGTACTGGGTATATACCCAAAGGATTATAAATCATGCTGCTATAAAGACACATGCACACGTATGTTTATTGTGGCACTATTCACAATAGCAAAGACTTGGAATCAACCCAAATGTCCATCACTGATAGACTGGATTAAGAAAATGTGGCACATATACACCATGAAATACTATGCAGCCATAAAAAGGGATGAGTTCATGTCCTTTGTGGGGACATGGATGAAGCTGGAAACCATCATTCTCAGCAAACTATCGCAAGAACAGAAAACCAAACACTGCATGTTCTCACTCATAGGTGGGAATTGAACAATCAGATCACTTGGACACAGGAACGGTAACATCACACACCGGGGCCTATTGTGGGGAGGGGGGGAGGGGGGAGGGATAGCATTAGGAGATATACCTAATGTAAATGACAAGTTAATGGGTGCAGCACACCAACATGGCACATGTATACATATGTAACAAACCTGCACATTGTGCACATGTACCCTAGAACTTAAAGTATAATATATATATATATTTTTTGCTTTTGAAAATAATCAGTTTTTAACATCTTGGTGTGCCTCCCTCAAATGCAGTTTTCGTAACTGATAACATTGAGTATTGTTATAGCCTACCTCTGACCTCTTTTGCAACCCTGGAAGGTGAGCAGAGGTGTCTTTAGAATTCCCATTTGCTGTACAAGAGCACTGCATATCAGAGAGTGCTTTGCCTAAGTGGCAGAGCTAGTAAGTGCTGCAAACAGCACTGGAATCCATGAATGCTGAGTCTTCCTTGTTTCACTATGAAGGATTTTCCATCTTAAAACTTCTCATTCCTACCTGAGAGGCCATCAAAACCCACCCCCTGGGGCAGGCCTGGTGACTTTATCCTCTTTACAGCCCCACTGCCACAGGTCCCAGGACACCTGAAATAACCACTCAGGGGTCGAATGGAATGCCCTAGGTCACTGAGTGAGTGAGGGGGCTCTCGGGGCTTGGTTCTCCCTGACGTCATTCTATGATAAGATCACAGCCTTCTAAGTTCTCTGCTCTTCATCCTTCAAGCCACTGCCACCAAGGCCCTTGACAAGGCCACTCTCTGCCCAATGGCTAACGAGGACACACTCAGAACGACTCTCAAAACCTGAGCTTGCCCACATTCTGCCTCTTGTCATATGGCATTAAGCTATAGAAAACAATCTATTTTTATTTTTTCTGCTGCAAACCACATTCATTCCTCTACTTGATACTGTTTTGTGCTGAAATAGCAGGTTTCTAAATAGACTGAAATGATAAGAGGCAAAGAACTACAAAAAATATATCACTAAGTAAATAATCACTCCATACTGCTAAATAATTGATTTTTAAAATTCTGACTTAATTCTTATGGCTCGCAAACTTGAATCACTTATTGTTATCTAATTTGTGGATAAATCAGTTATGTTTTGGTTTTGCTAAGTTTTTGGACTTAGCAAAGCCCTTGGCTTCAAGGGTTGACCATGTTTTATTGTATTTCTGAGTTGGAGGGGCTGTGAAAAGAGGCGGATGTTTATCACAGTGCTGTCTGACAGCCAGCTGCACACTGACACTTATAGGAAGGCTTTGCTGTATTTAATGTCTGGTGTATTGTCTCATTTTTTAAGTGCTGTAAACTATTTAAGGGGTGATCTTGGAGAATTCCTAGAAGATCCAAATATTGCATTTCATACTAAACTAAAATTAAAGCATTCTGGGAGGTCAGAGATCAAACTGTCAAAGGAAGGATTCATGTAGGAAAACAATGCAAAGTGTCTCTGAATATAAATTACAGAAAAAGAAGACTGTGTTTAGCCTTGATTATCATTATATATACACACATGTCAATCTGACCACTACATTTAAAAAAATTCCTAGGGACTGTCTCCAAAGCATTAGTAATTCCATCAATCTCTCCAAATGAGTTCGGCTGTGAGGGAGGAATGGGGACCAAGCAGAGAAGAAGAACAGAAGAAGGAGAGCGTTCTCTGAAAACAGCAAGAATTGCTCAAACTCAGATTTCAATTAATCATAAGAAAGGGGGAGGAGGACCTTGTCCCACTCCAAATCTTAGAATCTGACACATTTCTAGTTATAAAGATTGTTTTTCCTCCCAAAACAGGAAAAAAAGAAAGAAAATAAACACTTTTTTTCAAAGGCCTTTCTTGTATGGAAAAAACACATCCCTCCTAGAGGTGGGTACTGGCACTTTCTGGGTGCCTCGGCCACAAAGGTACATCCTGCCAACACTCCTACATTCCCACCTGCCAGAGAGATGGCCAAAGCCTTTGTCACGCATCCAGGTCCACAGTGCATGGCCACAACTGGGCCTGGCTGCTGAGAAAGGTGTGTGGTGGGGAGCAAGATCACAGTGAGGCTGTGATGCCATGAGACTCCCCCAAGAAGCTCCCCAACTGAGGAGAAGGAGGAAGTGGCCAGGAGGGGCATTGGGAAGGAGCTGCTGGAGTGTGAAAATGTTATTCTGAGGATGTTCACCTAATGAAAATTAATTGAGGTGTACATTGATGATTTATACCTTTTTCTGCATGTGTATTACAGCTCAATAAAAAGTTCACTTTAAAAAAAAAATCAGGAAACAGAGCAACAGAAGTAAATGCAAAAATGTACCCTGTGACTTTGAAAAAAAAATGGAGAGATGGGAAGCACCGAACAGATAAGGACAGCCCTGATATTTAGAAAGGAAATGACAAAGAGAACCAGAGAATACTGCTCCTGCACAGAATCTAGAAGCTTAAATTATTCGTTATCTGAGCCTTGGCAAGTTTGATGAAAAGGGGCGACATTAGAGTTGAACATTTTGATTGCCCTCCAAAGTCTCAGAGCAGCAGTCAATGCCTATACAGAGCTTGTTCAGTGGTTATTTCAAGAAGTGATTCCCCTCCCCGCTCATTTTTTAAAATGTCATCTGCACACGGGGAGCTCAGGCTGAGAGAGTGAGAAGGGAAGGGGCTTGCCTCTAATCCTGATGCTATCTTTGCATGCAGTATCATTTGTTTCTGGGGAAAACCTGGAAGATGCAACAGTGTCCATGGACCTGAGATGGGCAGACACTAAGCTAAGGTCAACCTGCCAGGCCAGGCTGACAATCTGGTTCTTGCCAGAGCTGGTTGCTGGGTCCATGGTCCACATAATGCCATTGGTCACTGAGACATTTCACGCCCCATTGCAGCTTTCAAATTCTCCATTTGTTCTTAGCTTTTCTATCAGCACCAGATACCACTTTCAAAAAAGCCAGTCCACCTCTCCCTCTTCAAATCCAACCTTGGAATCCAATATTGTGCTCCTTGGGGATACTGGTCTCTTGCCTATACCCCCAGGCACCTCTCAAGTTCTCAAAAGGCATCTGAACAACACACATCCCTCCTATTTTTAATTTAAAAGTAAATACTTGCCTCCCAGAAAGCTCTGACAGGTAGGATTGAAACATTAAAGAAAAAGCAAATGGCTTTGAGGCCTCCAAACGTAAATATGGACTAGGCAGCCACTTGCTGTATCTTGTTTTTGCCTGTCATTCCCAATGAACATTTTATAGAATTTTTCCTGGTGTTTCCATCAGCCACTTAGAATCAGCCACCAAGAAAAGAAGGCAACTAATTTGATTTCTAATTGTTTTAACATTGACCCTCAGTCCCTGTATTATTCAAACACACTTTCAGATGCCATTCTTTAGAGAGATGTCCTCCAGATGCTGAGAATGAAACTGGTAGAAGATCTGGTCTCTATCCCCAAGTGGCTTCCACAAAAGGGGACATATGGCCACAAAATAAATTATACACACAATATAAGTAACGAGATGATGTTGAGATCCTATTGACACAAAAGATGCTCAGCTTGTTCCAGAAAACCCTTAATAGGCTTCATGGAGGAGGCAGAGCCTATACAGGGAAAAAAAGAGGAGTGCCGAGGACAGAGTGGGACAGGGGCAGACAGGACTTAGGACAAGCCTTTCCTAGCAAGACTGCCCATGTGCAAAAAGCCATGAGGATAACTCGACAACAATAAAAACAAAACAATCCAATTTAAAATTGGGCAAAAGACCTAAACATTTCTCCAAAAAAGAGATAAAATGACCAACGAGCAGATGAAACAATGCTCAGTGTTACTAATCACCAGGGAAGTGCAAACCAAAATCACAATAAAATATTATCTCACACCCATTAGGAGGGCCACTATTAAAAAAAAAAAAAAAAAAAAAAAACAGAAAACAATAAATGTTGGCAAGGATGTGGAGCCATTGAAACCCTTGTGCACTGCTGGTGAGAATTTAAAATGCTGCAGCCACTTGGGAAAATAGTATGGAGGCTTCTCAAAAATTAAAAATAGAAGTACCATATGATCCAGTAACCCCACTTCTGGGTGTATACCCAAAAGAATTGAAAACAAGATCTCAAAGAGATATTAGTACACATTTATAGGAGCATTCATCATAGCAGCCAGGAGATAGAACCAACCTAAATGTCCATCAACAGATGAATAAAGAAAACGTGGTGAATTCACACAATGAAATATTATTCTGCCTTTAAAAAGGAAGGAGATCCGGCCGGCTGCAGTGGCTCAAGCCTGTAATCCCAGCACTTTGGGAGGCCGAGACAGGCAGATCACAAGGTCAGGAGATCAAGACCATCCTGGCTAACACGGTGAAACCCCGTCTCTACTAAAAAAATACAAAAAACTAGCCGGGCGAGGTGGCGGGCGCCTGTAGTCCCAGCTACTCAGGAGGCTGAGGCAGGAGAAGGGCGTAAACCCAGGAGGTGGAGCTTGCAGTGAGCTGAGATCCGGCCGCTGCACTCCAGCCTGGGCGACACAGCAAGACTCTGTCTCCAAAAAAAAAAAAAAAAAAAAAAACAAAAAAAAGGAAGGAGATCCAGTCACACGTTACAACATGGATGAACCTTGAGGACATTATGCTAAATGAAATAAGCTCATCACCAAAGAACGAACACCACATGACTCCACTTACATGAGATCTAAAGTAGTCAAACTCTTAACAGAAATACAATAGTTGTTGCCAGGAACCAGGGGAAGGAGAAAAAGGAGAGTTGTTGTTCAATGGATGTATGTTTTGCAAGATAAAGTTTAATGGCTTGTTGTACAACAATGTGCCATACAGTTACTACTACTGTACACTCAAAATGGTTAAGGTGGTAAGTTTTATGTTATGTGTTTGATCACAATTAGAAAAACAAACAAAAGGCACAGGAAAGCAGATGGTGTCTGATGCTCCTCTTTGCCTAGCACACACATACAGTGGTTTATTGAATGGATGATGTAATTATTTCATGAAACATTTAAAAAATAACCCTGCATGCAATTAATTAGACAGGACTATCCATGGCACCATTATCCACAAATGCTCCAGCGCTGCCTTCTTGGCTCCCTTTGCTAAATCTTCCTTGTGATCCTCATTGCTGTTCACTGTCCCCAGAAACGAATCCGTTGTGATGCTGATCTGTGGTAATACAGAATTCTGTCTTGCCCCTCTGGAAACAAGCCCTCAGCCACAGAGAGGTTATCCTTCCTTGCAGAGAGGAAATATTTTCACAGGCGCAAACTGACTCTAGGCTCGATGCCCTTAAGAGCATTTTGTGTTGTGCTGCCATGGGGCCACCACCTCCTCTTTGTTCTGAATCAGGACCTTGGGCTACCCTTTGATTTATAGATGAGTCAGCTTCTTCCCTTTCTTTCCCCAGAATGGTAGACAAGGGTTCAGCCCCTCTGGGGCCCATTTGTCCAGTCAGGGTCAGGCCACCATGCCTGGAGGAATGTGGAAATTTGGAGAGGGTCCAGGGCCGGCCACCACAGTGATGAAAGGACTGGAAACCAAGGCAAACAGCAGGCTCAGGGAGCCTCTGCAGGACCTACAATGGCTTCCAGGAGGGAGGCCCCCATGATGCTGGCAACAGCATCCAGCTGCTTCCTCCTCTCCTGAGGGGCCCAACAAGGGGGAGATGCTTAATTGTGCTGAGGATGGAATTTGGATTAACAGCTTATGCCATGAAGAAGTTTAACACAAAAGTGGGCTCCTTAGAGAGGCGACAAAAACACTTTGCCTAGTTCCTTAAGGAAAACCTGTTTCCCCTGGGATAAAATACACATGAAACCCTCAGCTTTGCAGCATATGACCCAAAGGAAGCCCTCCATAAGCAATAGCTAGTATTACTTTCCCTTCTTGGGCTTACGCTTTTATAATAAAAATCTTCATACAGTTTCTGATAGAAGTCAAGGGCAAGAGAAAGCCTATGAAGTCAGAATAGTGGCTCACTCACCAGGGGCAGAGGAACTGACTGGGAAAGGGTGCAGGGGTCTTTCTAGGGTACTGGCAATGGGGATGCATAACTGTACATGGGTGAAAAAAACCCCACCAGGCTGTACACTCACAGCTGGGTGTGTTAAGTGCTTCAGTATTATACCGCATAGAAAAGTTTAAAGGAAAAACTGACAAAAACAAAATCTCTGCAGCAGTTAGAAATTCCTTTTGTGTTGAGTCTGATAAAACTTGCTGTGATGACGAAAATATTCTCTCTCTGTGCTTTCCAATAGAGTAGCCAGTAACCATTTGTGATTATTGAGCCATTTAAATGTGGCTAATATGACTAGAAAACTGAATTTCTAGTTTAATTTGGATACATTTGAGTTTAAATAAGTACACAGGGCTGGTGGCTACCTTACTGCACAGCATAACTCCAGGATCTCAGGAGTCTCAAAGGCAAAGACTTCTCTTTTTATCTCCCTCAAAGCACCCACGGATCAGAATACATCATAGGTGCTTTGGAGGTCCAATAAATGACTAGTTAAAAATAACATTTATTTCATAAAATGTAATATTACGTAGAGATAAATGGGATTGAACTACTGATACATACAACAGGGGTTAATTTCAGAAAACATTATTTTGAGTGAAAGAAGCCTTATATAAAAGAGCACACACTGTAGGATTCTATTTATATGAAATTCTAGAAAAAGCAAAAGTAATATATAATACAAATCACAGCAGTGGTCTCGGGTGGGAGGAGTTGGCTGGAAAGAGACACAGGAGACTTTTGGGATGATGGAAATATTCTATATTTCGGTGGGCATAGGGTTACACAGGTGTGTACAATTGTGAAAATCAAGACTGTAATTTTAAGATTTGTGTACTGTAAATTATACCTCAACTTAAGACACACACACACACACACACAAATACCTATGTAATGAATGAGATGTACAAAGCACTTTTCACATATGTTTTATTTTTCAATAGCCACACCTTGAGACAGACATTATTCACATTTGACAGATAAAGAAAATAAGAAGATAAGCCATTTGTCTAAGCAGTAGTCCAGAATAAGCAACCTCAAAGCCATGCACTTGTCACCATGCCCTCCAGCCTTCCTAACAGATCACTCATTCTCAGAGTGCCACCCCCTTCCCATGGCACCCCCAGGAGGGACTTACCAACACGCGGCCATCAGCCTTCGGCTGCCGGGCCAGGCTCACCCCCATCCACTCATCATCGCGGTCTTCCCGGCAGGTCTTTCCGCAGGACGTGCCCCGATTCTTCCCTGGAGAAAAAGGAGAAGAGCCAGACTTGGGTTGAGGAGTGATGTTCTGCTGGCTGCTTTTCAAAGGGTGATCCACAGCCCCATGTTTATTACCCATGAGGAAATAAGGAACTTTCCACAAAATGTAAATCAACTCCATCACTATGTACTATAGTTTGATCCAGACAACTGTTTTTTCACATAGCAAGGCTTTCTTTTTCTTTTTCTTTTCGGGTTTTTTTTTTTTTTTTTTTTTTTTTGAGACAGTCTCTTTCTGTCGTCCAGACTGGAGCTCAGTGGAACGATCTCAGCTCACTGCAACCTCTGCCTCCCAGGCAGAGGCGATTGTCCTGCCTCAGCCTCCCAAGTAGCTGGGATTACAGGTGTGCGCCACCACATCCCACTAACGTTCATATTTTTAGTAGAGACGGGTTTTCACCATGTTGCCCAGGCTGGTCTCAAACTCCTAACCTCCAGTGATCTGCCCACCCCAACCTCCCAAAGTGCTGGTGTTATAGGCATGAGCCACTGTGCCCAACCACATGGCAAGGCTTTCTCAAGGAAAGAGGCAGGGCCTTGATTTATGTTATGAAGCAAGCTCCTTAATTTGTTATGCACCGGTAACAAACAGTTCACAAGCCTCTTTTTCTGCTAAAGAAAATCACAATAACTCTTTATTTAAAAAATAATTAGAAGATCTTGGTGGGCACGGTGGCTCACGCCTGTAATCCCAGCACTTTGGGAGGCCGAGGTGGGCGGTTCACTTGAGGCCAGAAGTTCAACACCAGCCTGGCCAACATGGCAAAACCCCATCTCTACTAAAAACACAAAAATAAGCCGAGGGTGGTAACATACACCTGTAATCCCAGCTACTCAGGAGGCTGAGGCAGGAGAATTGCTTGAACCTGGGAGGCAGAGGTTGCAGTGAGCCGAGTTTGCGCCACTGCACTCTAGCCTGGGCGACAGAGCAAGACTCTGTCTCCAAAACAAACAAACACAAAAAGCAAAAAACAAACAAAAAAAAAAAATTAGAAAATCTTGATGCAAAAAGACTTCGGAGAAAGAAAAGCTTGCAGTGATGATTATAACAAAATAGCTCCTTTGTACTGATGTGCCAAGCACAGTTCTGTGTACTCACCCGTGTTATCTCACTTAATCTTCTCAAGACCATTCTCGTGAGGTAGGTATCTCAGTCCTGATTTTGAAGATGGGGGAACTGAGGCCCAAGAAGCTATAGGACATTCCCAATCAGTCCCAGCTGGGCTTTGAACCCAGTCAGAACCATCTGATTCCAAAGATCTTGTATTTTCTGCTAGATCAAAGTGAGCTTTCACTTTTTATTTTTTTATCTTTTTGGAGACAGAGTCTCAGCTCTGTCACCCAAGCTGGAGTGCAGTGGCACAATCTCAGCTAACTGCACCCTCGACCTCCTGGGCTCAAGTGATCCTCCTACCTCAGCCTCCTGAGTAGCTGGGTCTACAGGCATGCATCACAACATTCAGCTAATATTTATATTTTTAGTAAGGATGGACTTTCACCATGTTGCCCAGGCTTGTCTTGAACTTCTGGGCTCAAACAATCTGCCCACCTCAGCCTCCCAAAGTGATGGAATTACAGGTGTGAGCCACCATGCCCCGCCCAAAGTGAGCTTTTAAAAACATCCATCTGATCATATCTTTCCCTGGTTAAAATGTAACACCCAAAATTGATTTCAGTGGCCTCACCACTCAAATACAGAATAAAATTCCGGCACCTTCCCACATGGCCTGGCCCCAGCCTGCCTTGCTGCCCTGCTGTGCTCCACTCTCCTGGCTCCCTCTCCAGCTGCACAACCTCACTCTGTGCTTCCAAATGGCACCTCTGTTTGGAGGTTGTGCTTCCTGCACCTGCCCAGCTAACGACTATGCATCCTTCCAATCATGTCAAAAGGTCCCAGACCTTTCTTGAACCTCCAATCTAGATCAAATCAAATACTCACCTTCCCTCTGGTCTTTTCTCTCTCAATTACTTGTCTTAATATCTCTTTTGCCCACTAATTTATGGGGCTTGGGATGGCAGGATCCTTGTTTGTTTTGTTCATTGGTGTATCCCAGTGCTTAATAACTATTACGTACTCAATACATGTTTGTTGGAGAGAGGGAGGGAGGAAAGGAGGGAAGGATGGATGGGTGGGTGAATGATCAGGCCATCCTGGGAGGAAGATGAGCAAGGTGTAAGGGTACAGAACCTATTTCCATCACAGCAGTAATGGTCACCCACCTCGAGCCATGTCCAGTTCGGTGCATCTCCGGTCAGGGTTGGTGTGAACACGGCACTTAAACACAGCCCCAGGAGACTTCACTGAAGGGCTGTATTTGGAATCTGCCTTTGGTGCACCCACAAGGACCCTGCAGCAAGAGAAAAAGGCATTCTGTCACAATCTAGAGTAAGAAAATAGGAGGCAGATGGCTAAGTATTCACCCAACCACGGGTGGGCTCTCTGAGCGCTCGCTTTGAAAATCATATTATTATACTTTTCTGTGTAGGCTTGGGGGAGAGGTCCTAAAGTGAAACCTGTTAGATCTTCCCCAGGCACATTAAAGCTTAAGGAGGCTGAGTGTGGTGACTCATGCCTGTAATCCCAGCATTTTGAGAGGTTGAGGTGGTTGGATCGCTTGAGCCCAGGAATTCCAGACCAGCCTGGGTGACATGGCAAATCCCATCTTCACAAAAAATACAAAAAAAAAAAAAAAACTGGCCAGACATGGCAGTGCACGCTTTTAGTCCCAGCTACCCAGGAGACTGCGATGGATGGGTGGGAACACGTACAACCAACAAAAGGTTCCTATCCAAAATCTATTTTAAAAACTCCTCGTTGATGAATGAGAAAAATACAGACAAGTCAATAGAATAGGCCAAAGACAAGCATAGATACTTCACAAAAGAAGCCAAATGGCCAATAAATGCATGAAAAGGCACTCAACTATGTTAGTTATCAGAGAAATTCAAGTTCATATCAACCAGAAGGCTCAAACCAAAGAGACTGAAAATGCCAAGTGCTGACAAGGATATAGAGTAACTAGAACATTCATACACTGCTGGTGGGAGTATAAGCTGTTAAAGCCACTGGGAAAACTAATCAACAGTTCCTGATAAAGCTGAACATGCACCTACCCTTTGACCCATTTCTAGGACTATACCTAATAGAGATGCATACATTTCTACCAGGAGACATGCAAAATGTTTGAAGCTGCATACACAATATCAAAACAAAACAAAACAAAACAAGAAGAAACCCAAAGGCCCATCAGTGCTAGAGTGGATAGGTAGGTAAATCATGGTACAGCAATACAACAGAATTCTATGCAGCACTGGGAGGCCGAGGTGGGCAGATTGCCTGAGTTTAGGAGTTCAAGACCAGTCTGGGCAACATGGTGAAACCCTGTCTGTACTAAAATACAAAAAATTAGCTGGACGTGGTGACAGGTGCCTGTAACACCACCTACTTGAGAGTCTGAGGCAGGAGAATCGCTTGAACCCAGGAGGCAGAGATTGCAGTGAGCTGAGATCATGCCACTGAACTCCAGCCTGGGCAACAGAGTGAGACTCTGTCTCAAAAAAAAAAAAAGAATTCTGTGCAGCAATGAAAACAAATGAATAGCATTCAACTGCAACCACAGACATGAATTTCACAAATACAATACTGAACAAAAGATGCCAGATACAATAGCATACTCACTATCTGATTCCATTTATCTAAAGTTCAAAAGCAGATGAAATTTAACTATAGTGTTAGAAGGTAGGATAATGGTTACCTCTGGAGAGGAGAAAGCGAGGTCATAATTAGGGAGGGGGATTGCTGGGGGTGCTAATAATGTTGTCATTCAACCTCAGTGACATTATACAAATTTGCGATAGCTGTATATGATATGGACACTTTCCTGGATGTGTTACATTTCAATAACAAATAGAAAATTTAGAGATGCTATTTCTCTTCTGTCTCCCCCTCCTCCTCCTATTCCCCACCACACACATAGCATGGGCATTTAGGGGCAAACAGGAAAAAAAAATAGCAGCAATGTGGAATTACAAACTGTATCCTCTCTCCCACTGCAAAACAGGAGCAAGAATGAACCACTGCATCCTCCATCTTGAACTAAAAAGCTGCCGAGGTTGGGCCATCCCCAGCAGGAGCATCCCCCGGCTACAGGAGAGCAGGGGCAAGACCTACCCAGAAGACAGAAGAGGCAGGTTTGGGCCTGTGTGAGTGCAGAACATGGGGGAAATGGCAGTAAGATCCCCTCCAGATGTTACAAAAATAATTCTAACCTACAGTTTCGTGCATTGTTTCTGGAAAGTAGTCAACAGAAGATCTATAGCAAAGAATACCAAACAATACTAATCAGGCACGATTTGTGCTGAGCTACAAGCCATTTGGAAAATGTCTTGAACAATGAGACTTTAAACAAAATCCACACTGATGTTCAAAGAGTAGAAAATGCCAAGCCACTGCTCAGTGAGAACGGGCGTTGTTCCGTATCTCCAGCAGCCTAGAAAGGAGAGGGAATTCACCTCGCAAGCGTTTCGTATCATGAAATAAATCATCTCCCATATGCCTTGGAATAGAGTGCATTATATATTATGTATTTGTGGAAAAGGTGTTGAGCAGAAGTTAGGATGACCCTGCACAGCTTCCCTGGGGATGTGGAAAGCTGACCCAGACTCCCCTCCCTCTGCCCTGAAAGCCACCTTCATCTTGGGATCTCAGTCATTCACTGCACCCTGGTCTTAGAATGCTGCTGCTCCTGCTGCAACACTCCAGCTAGGCAAAGGGGCAGACAAACAAGGCCTCCACATCATACAACAGAAGTCTGAGGCCCTCAAAGGGGACTCCAGCAAAGGCTGACAGATATCACAAGGGACATCGTCACTAACCTGGCTCAGAGACATGGTGTCAAGGTTCATGGGCTGTGTGTGGGTCCCATCCTAATTCCCACTGCCCTGAGTTCAACACCTAGAACCTGAAGAATCAGAGGGTACAAAGACCCAGGGAGACCCACCCTCACTGGAGTGTCTCCTTCCAGGTCAGTCTTGGAGGGTCTGTATCTGATTCCATGAGGAAGATGCCCCACTGGGGAGTGAGAGAAGCAAGGCTCCCAATGGTGCAGGAACCCAGGCTGCCCTGTGGCCCCTCAATAATGCCCTGGGATGCTCCTCCCCGGGTGTTTGCTGGGCACAACTGCAGAATTCCCAAGCAGAAGTAGGGCTGGAACCTACAGCCCTCTGGAAATCAAAGCAAGCACTTTCCCAAACACACCACATCGCCTCCCTCACCCACACAGAGCAGTTTGGCTGGTGCCTGTCTGCTCTAACTCAAATGCACAATGACATACAAAACAAAACTCCAGTGAGAAGAAAGCCACATTAAGGGATCAATTTTCCCCCTTGCTCTGGGGGCTGAGCTTTAGAGCACCTGGGGTAAGTCAAGGATTGCACTCTATAAGACCAGTTGTTTTCACAGGTGAGAAGAATTAGCAGTTTGCCCTGTCTAAACTGCTGAAACATCCTCAGCCTTTCCACAGGTCAGGTTCTAAGACTTGGGGAGCATAAAATACCTCTTCCACTCAAAAACCCCAGGGCCACAAAGCTGCATTCAAAAATTACCACCAACTCCAAATTTACATCAGCACAGTGACTAGTCGCCACTTGTAATTTATTTTACAAAAATCACAAAAAAATTAACAAGAGTGAGAATTCATCATGTCTAAGGGAAGGGAAATGGCTGCAAGAAACAACAGGTCCTCCCTCCACTGGGTCCCCCAAACTGGCATTGGAACCCTGGAAATTTCAGATAATGCCATTGCTCCCAATTCACAGACACAGATTCATAGGCTATCTAAGCAGGAGGGGACCCTGGAGAGCTTAATTCCCAGGCAGTGCTTCCTCCAGCCTAGAGCCAAGACTGAGAGGGACAAAGTTTACACCAAAATCTAAAGTGGAAAGGAACCTGCTGAATTATTATTTCTTTCCAAGCCCAAGGTACTCAATGGTTCTAACAACAATGGCTGATTCAAACCCTGATAACAACCTTTCAGTTCAAAACTTCTGATCAGCTGGTCAGACGAAAGGTTTTTCCCAAATCCTGTGCAATGGAAAATGAGGCTAGAGATAAGGGGGCATGCACACACACATGTATGACACTCACGGGGTGGCACACGGGAATGTGTTTGTATCTATGTGTGTACAGAACATCGTGGCTTCCTCCACAGGCAGCACTGCTCTGTACCTAGGCCACCGTCCAGCAAGACTGCACCGCAGGCCAGCCCATGAGTGAGTCTTTTCTGAAGTTAATTCAGCTGGCTGTTTACCAGGCTGATCCCAAGGGATAAAGAGATTACCGTGGCCCAGAGTTCAGAACAAGCCACTGAAAAGATGCCATCTGCAGAGTTATAAAAAGACATCCTAGCCACTTCAAACATCACCCCAACTCTCCTGGTACTCTCGACAAGACAATGTTCCTTTCCACTATAGTTACCACATAAAAGGGCCTGAGCGTCCCCACCAACAGGCTGCCATCAACAAAGCATCAAGCTACTTCTCTGCTTTGCTTGCTACTTCAGGTGTGGTCCTCAGACCAGCAGCATGGGGAACACCTGGCACTTGTCGGAAATGCAGAATCTTAGGCCCCAGCCCATTAAATCAGTGCATTTTAACAAGCTCTCAGGTGATTAACAGTTTAAGAAGTACTATGTAACCACCCAAACTGCGTAAAAATAACTATGTTCATTTGGAGCCAGTAGAAGAGATTGCCCTTCAGAAGCAAGGCTCTTCTTCTATCCCATCCCCAGTTAAAGATGCCACAAACTTCAAAGGCCCTTTTTTTTTTTTTTTTTTAAGACAGTGTCTCACTCTCTTACCCAGTCTGGAGTACAGTGGGGCAATCTCTGCTCACTGCAACCTCCACCTCCAGGGTTCAAGTGATTCTCCCGTCTCAGCCTCCCTAGTAGCTGGGTACTACAGGCACACACCAACAGGTTCGGCTAATTTTTGTATTTTCAGTAAAGACAGGGTTTCACTCTATTGGTCAGGCTGGTCTTGAACTCCTGACCTCAGGTGATCCACCTGCCTCAGCCTCCCAAAGTGCTGGGATTACAGGCCTGAGCCACTGTGCCCGGCCTCATAGGCCTTTTAAAGTCCTCTCATCAATGCAAGACTCTAAATTTCTAATTAGGGCAACCAGCATGTAGCAGGCACATAGAGTGTGCAGGTGCTGGGTAAAGTTCATTTTGGGCAGGATCAAATTTAGTCTTCACAGCAACCCTACGGGAGGTACTAATATTATCCCCATTTTACAGATAGGGAAGCAGGTGGCCAGAGGAGGTTAAGATGGTTATTCATGTTAAATGCCAAGCTGTAGCATGCACCCCAGTAGTCAAATACATCACCCATGCCCTATTCTACCCACCCCACATCAGCCTGAAGGGAGGAAAAGGGAACCAACAGGTACCCAGTGCCCCCTCTGGTGCCAGCTGCTCACATATGTAATTCCCGCCTGAGAAAGCCCCAGTGAGCCTTTGAGGGCAGCTCTGAAGTGAGAACTGTGATGTGAAAGCTCCGTCATGTCAAAGGGCATGCTGCGGTTTGGAAGTGAAAAGAAGACTTTCTCCTCCCCATCAGGCTCAGGTGACTCAAAAGCTGAATTTCAATCACCTTGCTTTTCCAAAGCACTGACACTGCTGTCATGGTGTTAACCAGAAGTTTGCCTCTCTTAATAAGCAGTGCTTTGGAAGTGTGGGTGCATCGGTTCATCCACCAACACTGGTTATGTTCACAAGGGTGCTTTCTTGCTCATGGCCAACCTGTCAGGCAGCCTCTCATGTGTTTTCCACTTGGAGATGCTGGGTCACACCGCCAGTAAGTGGCAGAGCTGGGATTTGAACCCAGAGTGTCTGTGTCCGGTGGCATGCTCTTTCCAGCCTCTCCAAACTCCCTCCTCGTGTGGCAGTTTAAGTGCCCTGCATTTTTCCAACAAAGCTGCTTTCTGAGCTCCCTGTGTGTGGTCAAGCTGTCTGTGAAGGCTCCATTCCAGTCGCCCACCTCGCGCTGAACTTCTCTCACGTTTTGAGGGTAATCTGCAGGTAAATTCTCTGGAGAGCGGGTGACAGAAAAGGACTGAACCACAGCTGCCTCCTTGGGCAGGACTGAGAACTGACAGTGTCTCAAAGATTCCCTCCCTCCCCACAAATGCCACAGCAGCGATTCCACAGGCAAAATTATACCCAGATCGAGGACAGCAACTGGGGATTAAAATCTTTAAACCCATTAGGTTTGCTTTCGGGCATTTGATCCCAAAGCCAAAGCTTCCCCAGGGGCCTACGTTTTGGTTACATGAGTCAAATTCTTCACTGTGTGTCCACCACGGGGAAACCCCAGGAATTGTCCACATCCCTTACTGGGCAGAAAGCAGCCCAGGCTTGAGTAAAGGAAGAGCTGGTGTCGGGAGAGCCACCTCTGACCACACCAAACTCTTCATTTCCAGAGGGAGGGGACTCACTAGGGACCAATGCTTGCCCAGTGGAGCCATGGGACCTGAAAGGCCTCATAAGCTCTTCTTACATTTGGGGAAACTGAGGCTCCTGGTGTTTAAGCAGTGGATACTGACTGCTTTCTATGGTTTTAAGCCAGTAGTTCTACCTGGCTTCTAAGCTTTGTGGGAAAGTTATGCATGGTGACAAAGCGTAAGAAGCACAGGCAGTAACACAGGGTTTAAATCCTGCCTCTACTGCTGACAAGCTGTGTCTCTTAGACAAGTGTCTTAACTACTCCGAGCCTCAGTTTTCCTCTTCTGTAAAACAGGAGGAATAAACGTGTACCTAAGAATGTTTCTTGTAAGGTTTAAGCAAAAGACTGTTTATAAAGCACCCAGCAAAGTGCCTGCTACAAAGTAGGTGTTCAAAGAAATGTTAGACTGCTGGGCAGTAGTAGGCCAAATACCTTGACACCGAACTCATCCCAGCTCCAACTCCTGGCAGCACCCAAGAGCTCATAGATCCTTAGAATTGCAAACATTGTCAGAATCAAAATGGAGTCACTGTGTTCAACAAAAAACCCTGATAAACAGAGCCGTGGGAAGCCATGAAGGAAAAGTTTTCATGCATAAATAACTGATAACAAGAACTAGCACAAAAAAATCTGCAAAAACACAATCTTGCACAAAGGCCATCACAACCATACACACACATAAACACACACACACACACAAACCTTCTGCGAGGAAATCTACCTAGCAACTCTTTCCAACCTCAAACTGGTGCCACCCTTGTTACTGATCATTGTATCCAAGGATAATTATCTCAAAACAATTAAGTAATCCTCATTTTTCCTTTAAAAGCCTTTGTTTTCCTTTACCTCCCTGAATATGCACACAGATTACTGTGACACATGTATTCCTACTGCAATGCCCTATTCCTGAGTAAACATTTTCCTTTAGAGAGCTTCTCTCTGTGTTTGCTATTTAGGTTAATAGAACCTTGGTCCCTTTTCTGGTGTGCTGGGCAGGAATTTATTCAGACTGTCACAGTAATTCAGGGATGGCCAGGATGCTTTCACCACCAATAATATATTACAAAAGTGGCCACAATTCCCTACCCTTCCTGTATCCCTGCTCTTTTCAGTGTGGCTTTGCAGCTTCTCTTATCAAAATATGAAATGTGTTTCTGCCTCGTCTTGGTGTAGGCTGGCCCTGTGGCTTACATTGGCCAACAGAATGTGGCAGAAGGGGCATGGTTTGACTTCTGAGCTTAGGCTTCAAGAAATCATGCAAGCTTCTGATTGTTCTATTGGTACCCTACCCAACCACCATGTGTACAAGCCCAGGCTAGCTGCAAGAGGATGAAAGACACATGGAGCACAAATAAGTCCTTCCAGCTGAAGCCATCCTTTGCCAGCCAGCCAGTCAGCCAACCCAGAAGTTGACCACAGATGCATGGGTGAGTCCTGCAGAGAACAGAAGAACCACCCAGCTGAACCCAACCTAGGTTGCCAACTGCAGAATAAGCTTCAAGTGGTGGTTGATTTAAACCACTAAGTTTTGGGGTGGTTTGTTATGCAGCAATATTGTGGTGATAGAAAACAGATACATCATCAAGCTAAGGCATGCCACTTCTGAAGGAATCTGGACCGTAGTAACTGCATCGCCCACTAATTCCTGCTAAATCCAAACCAATTATCCAACTATGCAGCTGACAAATACTGCTATGGCTCCTCTAGCTACCTGGTCTCCTTTCCCTCCCTCAAAGGAATCTCACCACCAACCAGGACCACAGACTTTTACTGAGGGCCCTGAGATGGGACAGGCATGGTGGAGTGGTAGAATAAGCCCTGAAGAGTGTACCTGAAGTCACACCCAGGAGTGTGCCAGCTACAGGTATGTGACCTTGGACAAGTCCCCTGGCCACTCTGACCCTTCCTTTCCTTTTCTCTAAAACAAGAATAATAACAAATGCATGATCCCCCTCCCAGGGCAGTGATGAGGCACAAAAGGAAAAGGCAGATAAAAGTGTTTGGGGGACCATGCACCCCAGGATGGCCTGACTTGCAAGAGTAGATTATGGTATTTTATCTGCAAGGCCAAGAGCAGATACAAATGCTCTCTAAAGAAGCCCTTTTCCTTTCAGGGCCCTTCTCTTTTTTCCTTAGAAACCTGATACCTTGAACAGGGCCTTGATGGAGGTAGAGGTAGGGAGGGCAGCATGGCTAACCCTGAGAACAGTCAGTTTAGCATTAAATCAGTCCCACCTTGGTTCAAAGCACAACTCTGTAATTTACTTACTTGCTGGGTAACCTTGGACAAGTGACTTGGCTTCTCTGTGCTTCAGCAGTGGTAGCCCCCTCTGCATAAAGAGGACTATGAACACAGTGCTTCTGGCATATAGGAACTATTCATAAAAGGCTGGCAATAATAATTTTTATCCTGGAGAGCCTAGGTTAGAGTAAATAAATGGAGGGAGAGGGGCACAGTCCATACCACATAATGCTAAGTTAGAGAATGAAATAGTTGGAGTCCATGCCTGGCTGGGAAAAGCAGAGGCACGGGGGCAGGGTCCCACCTTGGAGTGACATTGATCCCCAGCTTGTGATTCAGGGAGTGAAGGGTCAGAGGCTGCTGCTCTGGCCTGGGGCTCAGGTCTTGACAGACACACTGAGGGGAGGCAGCTGGAGAAGGAGGTAAGGGAAAAGGTCTGAGGTTTTCCTTCCACATCTGAAAGCATCAAGTGAACACTAAAGTCCAAGGGGTAGAGCGAATTACAGACTTCTGGCAGATCTAAGAAAAAGCCTTGATATCTTCTTGTTGGTTTCTTGTGATAATTCTTTTCAAGAGAAATATGGCAATACATTTACATTTTTTTTTAAAAAGTACCCCACCTTGGAACTGTAGACCTACCTCCTAGACTTATCTGGAGCCTGGGGTGGAAGCTGGAGCTCCCCATAACAAGGGTGGCCTCCCATCTGCTCCTTGGCTTTCCAAGAGCACAGAGAAGGAAGAGGCAGGCAAAATTCTAGGATTTACAATCCCAAAGATCTCCATTTAAAGTAGCCATTTCAGATCCTTTTTGGAAGCAGACGGGGTGTAAATGAATGCACAAAAATGCAGATTTATGTAGAGCATAACGAAAATGTTAGAGGCCACACATAATGAAGAATGTGTCTATGTTAGAATATCTCATTCATTTCAGTGTTGAGTGTCAACACTCAAAGTTTGGTGAATAAATGAATGAATCAACAAAAACACTGAAAGAAAACTCAGCATCTCAAGTCAGGATGAAAAAGACCATTAGTTTCATAAATCAGATCAAGTAACAAGAGAGATAACTACTGGCATCTATCAAGGGCTTACTGTATGCTGTGTTGTGCTCTGGGCTTTGCAGATATTATCTCATTTAACGCCCCCACCAACCTAATGAGGGATGTACCCTTATTACTCTTTGCAGAAAAGGAAACTGAGGTTCAGACAGCTGAAGTAGGTTCAGACAGCTGAAGTAATTGGCCAAGATCACACAGCTCCTAAGCAGAGGGCTGAGTAAGGCAGGCTGGGGGCAGGGCTAATGCTGGAGCCCACTCTCTTGGCCACCAGGCACTTGTGTATCTCAGCGGTGCCCCCTTTTATGGCATAAAAATCGTGGATCTGGTTGTTGCTGTGGAACCAGGGACTCAATGAAGGTAGAGACAGGAAGACCACCACTCAGTTTTATCTGGAACATCCACCCTCTAAGACCCATCCTGGTGCAAAAGACGTGCCAAAACCCTCTGCAGTGCTGCCTACTGGTGTGTACTGCACAACACCAAGTTTACTCTGGGGTCCGCATATACCACAGCACTTTGACACTAGATAGGATGGGGCAGGAAAGGGCATCTCCCAGGTGACCTTAACACACCAAGAGATCAGCTAAGATGGAGGAAATTTGTTTCATACTTTTTTATTTTTTAAGAAAATTTGGGCACATAGGTTGGGCGTGGTGGCTCATGCCTGTAATCCTAGCACTTTGGGAGGCTGAAGCGTGTGGATCACAAGGTCAGGAGCTCAAGACCATCCTGGTTAACACAGCAAAACCCCATCTCTACTAAAAATACCAAAAAAAATTAGCCAGGCATGATGGCAGGCGCCTGCAGTCCCAGCTATGCGGGAGGCTGAGGCAGGAGAATGGCGTGAACCCGGGAGGCAGAGCTTGCAGTGAGCCAAGCTCGTGCCACTGCACTCCAGCCTGGGTGACAGAGTGAAGACTCTGTCAAAAAATAAAAATAAAAAGATTTGGGCCCACAGTAGGTACATATTTATGAGGTACATGAGATATTTTGTTACAGGCATGTAATACGTAATAACCACAGCAGGGTAAATGGGGTATCCATCACCTGATGTGTTTATCCTTTATGTTACAAGTGATCCAATTGTACTCTTTTAGTTATTTTTAAATGTACGGTCAAATTATTGTTGACTATAGTCATCTTGTTGTGCTATCAAATACTAGTTCTTACTCATTCTTACTCATTCTTTCTAACTTTTTGTACCCGTTCATGCCTTTTATTAAATGTTCAAATATTCGGGGATACAAATCATCCTCTCACATATTGTCGGCCACTGGTGCAGCAAGTTTGACTCTTTAATAAAGTTACAAACCCAGAAGTGATTCTGAAACACTGGCCACCATGGCTACCTTCCCCAATTCAGAGCTTCCTAAATAAGTGGTGGGAGCCAGTACAACTCAGAGTGGATGGGGGGATAGTAACAAAGCAGCCCCAGGAGGTTAGGGGGATACATGGAATACTACAGAGTACTCCATCTTTCCTAGGACACTTCTGTCTTAATGTCAGACAGACTTGGTGTGAGAAGAGGCCCTTCGAATGTCCCTGGCAGAATCACTGGGTCCCTGTTCACTCAGTGATCAAACACCTCCAGAAAACAGAACCCTTGCATCCCCCCAAGAGTAGCCAGTGGGTCATGAATAAGCATCCCCAAAGGGAGCTGCAGAGAAGCTACTACTATTGCAATTCAATAACTTTTCCAGGAAAGCAGGCAGAAGAGAAATTCACAAGACAGATGTCTGAGCTCCCTGAGTTGGGGACTTCCCCCCAAACTCAGATTCTTGACTTCCTGAGAGACAGTCAGCCTGGGTGGACAAAGGCACAGGCCTGTGCTCAACAACTCATTAGCCATGTAACTTGGGCAATGATGTCTCTGTGCCTCAGCTTCCCCTCCATGAATGGGGATAAAATGATAGCCAGCTGCTACAGACTGAATGCTTGTGTTCCCTCAAAATGTATATGTTGAAATCTTCACACCAAGGTAATGTTATTTGGAGGTAGGGACCTTGGGAGGTGATTATGTCATGAGGATATAACCTATGAATGAATTAGTGCCCTTATAAATGTGGCCCCAGAGAGCTCCCTCACCCCTTTCATCGTGTGAGCTTAGAGTGAGGACACCACTGTCTATGAACCAAGAAACAGGCACTCACCAGACAGCAAATCTGCTAGGGCCTTGATCTTGGACTTCCAAGGCTCTAGATCTGTGAGAAATAAATTCTGTCATTTATGAGCAACCCAACCTATAACAGTTTGTTATGGCAGCCCAAATGGCTACCAGCTGAAAGGACTGTTGGGAGTATTAAATAAGCTAATGTGAGTACCTATGTAGATAGCACTTGACATCTACTAAATATTCAAAGATACACTGTTGCTGCTGGTGGTGTTATTGTTGCTTCCGTTGCTAATTTAAACTCATCACAGAAGTCCTTTTTGCTCAGAGCAGACATTGATGGACCAAGTGAGCCTGTGGTTTCAAAGACTGTAGATTTTTCCCAATCTTGGACTTACATTGGCTTTCTAGGACTCCCTCTGGCAAAAAGGAAGGTTGGGATAAAACATTTTATTCTGCTTTGGTTGATCACCAAATCCACTTGGCTAAAAGGATTTGCAGTTCAGAGAACTCAGTGGCTCAGTGTAAAGCAGAGCTCCTTTCTTCTGAAATCCATCACCTGTGACTTCTCCAACATCAGAAAGAAGCACCTTATCAGTCAGCTGGTGGCAAGATTGCTCGGGATTCTGTTTCTGGGCCAGTTCCAATGGCCCTACTGTCAATCCTAACACTCCACAGACTGATTACAGAGGTATGAACAAAGACAGATGACTCCCAGCCACACTACAGGCCAAGGAGCACACCTCACACCCTCCCAACACAGTGATTCATGCGTGGCGGGCTCCAGGGCATCAATTGAGGTGTGGGTCACTTCATGCTGTTCAGCTGCAAGGGGGACCATCAGTGACAGCCTCCAGCTGCAGCTTTCCTGGGATCTGCTGCAGGATTCCAGCTGAGGCTGTGCTCTTTCCAGACAGCTCCAGCCAATGCCTGACCCTGGCAGAGGACAGCCATTTCTTCCCAGTGGTCCCTGTTGAGTTGACTGAGACTTTAATCAGATCTGCATAGAGTCAGAGGCTCTCTCTGCCCCATCCAACTGCCCCATTTCTATTTCACAGGCAATACTCAGCCCCAACAATTCTCTCACACTCCTATCTCTGTCCTAGCATCTGCTTCCTAGGGGATGCAAACTGACACAAGCCCCCAGTGAATGTGCATTGATCTCTCAGGCTGGGGTGGGCCTTGAACAAGGCGTGTAACTCTGTAAGCCTCAGTTCCCCAAATAGCAAACTGGAAACCACTCACTAGGATGTCACAAAGACTACGCCTGTGAAAGCATCTGACCTCTTGTAGATACCCAGCAGATACTATCTGACGAAACTCATTTTGGTTCTTAAAATTACATGCAACCCTTTGAAAGCAAGGAATTTCAGAGAATACCATGGCTGCTTTTAACAAATGCAAAAACAACATTTTCCCTGGACAAATCACAATAGAAGTTATCAGGAGACCATTTCCTGAACAGTAGCATGTCACCAGGGAATCAGAGCTGGCTGGGGCCCGGCCCTTCACACTCTCACACTCAGGGCCATTAATGACAGGTTGAGACAAGACTGTCTTCTTGCCCTGGAAGGTTCTCCACTGGGTAAGACAGCTGCCTCTGCCCCCAGCCAGCATTCAGCACTAGCTCAGAAAACAGCACCCTTGCCAGCTTCTCCAGATCTTCAGAGAAATTTCCCAGAAACCCCGAGAAGATGCTTTTTGCATCCCCTTGGAACTCAGGCCTCATATATGTGCTGTCCCTTCTTGAGAGCTTGAGAAAGCAGGCTCTGCAGGGTGAGTGAGGACCAGGAACAAGGTCTGAAAATGCCATTTCCCCAGAAAAATTCCAACGAGGAAGCGGACCTACACCTTCCCCTAGAGTCTGGCACAGGACAGAGGAACTCTGCAAAGATGCTCACCACTGAGGTTATGAGAAGGCAGGGCTCCCACCACCATTTCTGGGTGTTTCCTCAGCAAGACTGGCAGGGCCGGGGGCAGCAGGGCCCATGATCCCAGGGCTCCCCTTCTAAATGTTTTCCCTGCACAGGAGTTTCTCTTCTGCCCCTCTGAATAACCCATGCCTGCCTGAGGGCGAGCCTCTCCCCCACCAGAGCCTATATCTTAAATTTCATTTGAGACACACAACTAGAACCCCACAATTTTCTCACCTACCTGTCAGATTGTGAGAAAAAGTTTTCATTCTTGAACCCCCAGCCCTAAATACAGATCAGGCCCTGCGGTGTTTTATGAGTGGAAAGACAATTCAACCTCTTCAGCAGGCAATAATTTTTAGTTAGATGTAAGCACCCGTTTCAGTTTTAGTACTCACATATGCTATGGGTTGCTTTTTTTCTTTTTCTTTTTCTTACCTCTCCTTTTGATCCTTGTCTAGCCCTTTAAGACTTACATCATTGCTCTAAACCCACACTGCCCAGTAGAACTTTCCATGATGATGAAAATGTTTTCTCTGTGTTGTGTCCAATACAGTAGCTACTAGCCCCATGTGACTACTGAGTACTTGAAATGTGGCAAGTGCAACTGAGAAGCTGAATTTTAAATTTTATTTTTAGTTAATTTACATAGCAATATATCTGGCTAGTGGTGACTACATCAGACAGCTCACCAGAACTGTCTAGCTTGTTCTTTTAATTCTCAACCTTCATGCAAATTGAGGATGTTATGTTCTCCTTGGCTTGGAATTGCCTCCTATTCCTCACTGAACAACACTCTGACAACCTTAACAAAGCAAAAAGCCCAGCACATCTTCCATTTCCGAGCACTTGCTCTGTGCCTAAGCACAGCCGTCTTGATGCGTCCCAGGAGAGGGAGCAGGAAGCACGTCCCCAGAAAGGAAGCCAGTGCACCCAACCACTTTGGACTCGGGGCGTCTGGGGCAGAGAAGGAGGAGGGGACGGGGCGGAGTGTGAAAGACGTCCGGTCTGGAGCCTGCACGCCAGCCAGGCCGCATTTATTTATATCACAGGGTGTTACAGTTGTCAGCCCTGCAGCTGAGGAACTGGTCCATGTCTAAAGGAAGGGGACAGAAATCGGCTTTGTCCATGTTCCCTGGCACTTACTGTTGTTGTTCAAAGGATGCCAGAAGACTCAGGCAGTGGGAGCTATAGGAGAGGAAGCTGGCTCTGGACCGGCAGACACACTCTGGGTGTTATTAGAAAAAAAGAAAATTGAGTAACTTGCATGTTTGTATCCCAACTGATACAAACATCATCTGGAACACTATCCGGGATATTCTAGTCCCTATAGCCATGGGGGCAGTTCTCACTGCCCAGAGCACAGTGTCAGCAGGACCACTCAAGCAGGTATACTGAGAGAAGCTGGGTCTGGGGCTCTGTGCTCAGTGTGATATGGCTACAGAGCTGGGTTCAAACACCAGGGCTGGGAAAAGCAAGATCACCCCCACACTTATACAGGGATCTAGGATCCTTCCATTAGTGACAATTTTGGTCTACAAAATAATTGAGAGAAATGTTCAGTTATGGGATTAGAGAAGTGCTAGTTCCACCAATAGAGCACATTCACATGCTTTGAGATATACACCCGCGGGTCCCTCAACATGGGAACGCTCTGCTCTGCTGCCTGCAGAGTCCATGCTGACTTTGGGGTCTGGGCTCTCCCCCTACCACTTGCAGCACATTCTTCTCCCTCCCTTTCCCTAGAGACAACACATTTTTTCACCTGTAAAACAGGTGGTTAATTAGCATGAAGCAAACATCTTAGACTGCAAAATATTGAACTAAGTAACAAAGAATAATTTATTTGAGAAGAGAGACATAAGATACAAGGCTTAATTAACATATCTTCTTTTCCTTTCAAAGTTTTGCTATACTACTTTTCCCTTTCATGTCTATATTTTACCTTCCTCACTCATTTTGATGAGTATTTGTGATCCTTTTAAGTCACCCCCATGTAGGTTCTATACTCTTTCACTGCACTAGAGCAGCCCTTTGCAAAACTACTCCAAGCCTCCAGTGTCTGAATAAATTAATGTATTTTTCTAAAGTACACACACTTTACTGGCACTTTGGTAATACATAAAGAATGCCTTGAAGCTTCCATCCTCTCTGACCCACCAATTCTAAGTCCAGGAATTTATTCAAAGGAAATAATTAAGATTGTCCTCAAGGGTTTTGTTAAAGGTTGTTTACCCCTGCTGCTGTTTGCAATCACAAATAATTGAAAATGACTGACATGTCCCTCAAGCAGGGCTAGAAGATTCAGGGCTTAGGCACTTCTTAGTAGTAAGCGACCAATAACCAGTCACCAAGTCAATCAACCAACCCCAGAGTTGAAGTTAAGGTACAGACTGAGGACAGATCCAGAATTCACAGGACCTGTTCTTATAAATTCAGGGTGACTAACTTTAAGAAAATTAACATAAAATTATCAAATTGGGAACAGGGCATTAATAGGGGTCTATGCAAGCAAGAACCCTTTGGGTTAAGTTTCAGCAGCCTTGCGCAATAAGTCTGGCCTGTAGAGGAAAGAAGAAGGAGAAAGAAGATGCTGGAAGTCACTTACTTCAAAGGCCTTAGTTTACCAAGCCTGGGTAAAAAATACATTCGAACATACATACAGCAAAAAATACATTCAAGGTCTAAGACAAAGAATATTGGGAAAAAAGGAAAGAGAAAACAAGGATGGGGAGGAAAACACTTGAAAACAACAGCATGAGAACAGAAATCAAGGGGACAACAAAATCTAAGAAAAAATTAAGTCAATGTGGTGGCTGGGGGAGTAAAACGAAGCATTATTTTTAGAAGATTTCAGTAAAGTTGGTGCCTGAACAGCTACAGGAACAAGCACTCCAACACAAAAAAGCAGCCAGCTTGTATCACAACAAGAGAGGGCACTTTTGAGCCCAGCAGCCCAGCTACATGGGTTCCCATGGACCCCTGAAATACCAGTCCCACATCTCAACTGGCAACAAGAATATGCACAGCATTATTGCCCAGCTCCACATCCCCTCCCTACCATTTACCCTGGGTAACAAGTTGAAGGCCAGAATGTCTTTTCCTACACTGGCCAAATCTGCTCACAACAGCTTTTCTTTATCCCCTTTTTAAATCAAAGTAGGCTGAACACCTTTTCTCTGTCAGATCTGCTCTCGTCTCTACCCATTCCTTTCCCAGGCAGGGTGGCTTTGACCTGTGGCCCATGCAAATCCACAGTGACAGTGGCCTGGCCTCTCTCCCTCTAGCTGTCAAAGAGCTCTAAGGCACTTGAGCCAGCCTCAGCCTGCAGATCACACACAATGCTCTGGCTGGCTTGGCTGCCTGCTCAGCTGCCGGCCCTTTCTCAGCAGCCCCCTGTCCGCAGTAGCCCTCCCATTTTTGACAGCGCTTCCCATGTGCTTGTTGCCTAGTGTGGGGATCTGGGATGTGTTCTTCAACCTCAGACCCTGAGTCTGCAGGACACAGAAAAATGTTCAGCCTGCTCTGCTTTAAAAGGGGAATTTGACAAGTGTAAGAACAGACACGCGGTCTTAAACCCAGCAACTGGAGTGAGAGAGGGGGACGTGGAGCTGGACGAGAGCTATGTGAGGGCTTTGAAATCTGGTTCTCTTGGAGGCTGATCTCCTGAACAACATTATTCTTAGTGGGATGGTCTCGGAGTCCCCTTTTCCAGGAATGCTTGAGTACTGCGATCCACAAATCACCCTTTTCCATCAGCCTCTGTCCAATACAGAGCAGTGACTCTCCTGCATAACTTCATGCACCGGCAACAGTGACCTCGACCTCCCTGCCTGCCACCCCTAAGGACGCTCAGGCTGGTGACTACACTATAAAATCAACCCCAGCCTGGCTGTCACCTGGGCCCCCACTGAGGCATGACCTTGAACGGGGGAACTTCCTGCAGCCTAACTCTCTCTCCTATCAAGAAGTGACCGCTATGTGGCTGTTCATTCCCTCGGGTCCAGAGGAAGTGGCCAGTGAGGGCACCAACCTCCCCTTAGTGCTTCTCTGCTGGGGTTGGGCACAAGCTCTGTACCACTCAGCTTATGGTGCTTCATGGGGGAGGGCCGCCCCCTTCTTCAGGCCCACGTCTTCGTACTCAGGAGACAGCTGGACCCCTTGGCCTCTATAGAAACACGTCTCTCTCTTAAGGCTTCTGGTGAAGGTCTCCAGGTTGAATGGCCCGTATGAGATAAGACTCAGGCTGCCGCAAGAAACACCTACCTGACCCACTGGCGGTGTCACTCGTAGGTGCTCCCTCACCCTCCTCTTCCCTATATCCCAGGAGCTTCTCCGCTCCACTTCCACCCAGGGTCTTGTAGGGGCGGGGTGGGAAGGGGGGCTCTGGGCTCCAGTGCGCCCTAAGGGATCCCAGACACCCTGTCCCTGGGGAGCCCCACCCCGCGCAGCGGCGCTGTAGAGGCTATACTACTTCCTCAGGGGTTCCCCAAAATTGGGGAGAGGTGCAGCTCCAGTGCCCCGACTCCTCCAGGCCCTGCGAGGTTCAGGAAGCTCACCGGGCCAGCGGCGGCCACTCGGAGGCAGAGGAGCCAAGTTACTTTGCGATCCAGAGAGCGAAGCCGAGTCTGGCTGGGCGGCGGAGGAGACAACTCTAGCGGCTCTCCCCGCACGCTCCGGGCTGGGACCCCGGGGAGGGGCCCGGACGCCCCCGTCCGCCTCCAGGCGCCGACCCCGACCTCAGAGGGCCCCGGACGGCGTCCTCCCTTCTCCCGCCGTCCCCCCGGCGGCCGAGCCGCGCGCAACAGAGACATTTAAATCGCCCCCTCGGGACGGCGGCATGGAGGAGGCCGGAAAGGCGGCGGCGGCGCTGGCCTGGGGACCGGGGCGGTGGCCGCGCGGGCCAGGGTCGCGGAGCTGGGCGGGCACTCACCAGCGCGTGTTGTCGTGGAAATGCTCCAGAACCGCGTAGCCGAAGAACGAGTCGGCGGGGCCCTGGAAGTGCACCGGACGCTGCGGGTCGAGGTTGTAGGCGCCCGCGGGGATCCCCGCGACCACCAGCGCCAGCAGCAGCGCGCGAAGCCCCCCGGCGCCCCTCGGCGCAGCCGGGCCGCCCATCCCTAGCCGGCCGCCGCCGCCTTCCCCTCTGCCCGGCGAGCAGGGCGCCGAGTGCGCGGGCCGCGAGGTCAGCCGACGGCCGGGAAGCTCCCCGGGGCGGGAGCTCTGCGCCTGGACACGGGCGGGATGCGGGCGTCGGGCCCGGCACCGGGGCGCGGACGGCGGGCTGAGCGGGCGCTGAAGGCGAGCACAGGGACGGCCCCGAGCGGTGGGCGTCCTCAGTCCGCCCGAGAAGTCTGCGCGAGCGGGTCCCGGGCCGGGCGGCGCTGGACTGCGGAGGGGCGCGCCCGCAGGGTGGGCGGCCCGGGCGGCAGCGGCTGGACGGCGCGGCAGCGCCCCCTGCGGGCTGCGGGCCCTGCGCGCACTTCCCGGGCGGGAGTCAGCCTCCGGGACCCGCCGAGGCGCCCCGAGCTGCCCCCTCCCCGCCGCGCACGGGGCGCTCGGGTTCCCGGAGATAAAGCTGCTGCCCTCCGCCACTACAGGCTCTGCCGGCCCTAGTGGGCCTGTCTCCCTGCTTTTGTCTCTCTTTCCCTCCCTGTCTCACAACCAGTAAGATCCAAAGCAACCCCGGTGAAAGACGAGTTTAGACTCCAGATTCTAGCCCTGCGCATCCTCTGCTCCTTCACCCAGTTGTGAGATAAGCTGTAGGAGCAGTGCTCAGTAAACGCCCGCTGTTGTTGTTCATAACAATAGTAGCCACGTGGAAGCGAGCAGAGCACCCCTCCATATTCTAGTCACTTGGTCTCATACACCAGTGATTCCCTAAGTATGGTGTCTGGACCAGCAGCATCAACGTCATCTAGGAACTTGTCAGAAAAAGCAAATCCTCAGGTCCCACTCAGCTCTGCTAAATCAGAAGCTCTGTGGGTTGGAATCCAGCAGGGTCTGCGTGCACTCAAGGGTGTGTGTGTGTAATTGTAAATATGCATAAGAGAAAGTCTACCATCTTAACCATTTTTAACTGTGCCGTTTGGGGGATTAAGTATATGCATGTTATGCAACCATCACCACCATCCAACTTCAGAACTCTTCATCTTGGAAAACAAACTTTATACCCTAAACAATAACTCCTCTTTCCCCCTAACCCTACCCCCATCCCCACCACCAGCCTCTGGCAACCACCTTTCTACCTTCTGTCTCTATGAACCTGACTACTCAAATTCAAGATTCCTACTGAATTGACTGCTATCATGTTGAAGTCTGACCACACTCTTGTGGTTTCCCTGCCTGTGTTCTCTTCTTTCTACTTTTTAATTCTACAACAGAGTTTGGACAATGGTTAAAAACTTCCTGTTGCCCCCCACCAGCTACTCCTGCCTATAGGATGGAGCCAGGTCTCCTTAGCATAACTTCAAATGGAGGCTCCATCTGTTTCCAGCCCCATTTTATGCCCCTTTCCTGACTCACTTCCCACAAACCCTACAATGTATCCACACACAACTTCTAGCTGTCCCCTGAATGTGTCCAGCAGGGGTTTTCACACACGTTGTGCCTTCTCCAACACTTCTTTCTTCCTGAAATGTGTCTACCTAGGATTTTCAACTGGCAAAATCCTATCCATCCTAGACTTCCAGTCCAGTTCTCGCCTCACCCTTTCTGTGCCATTTCCTCTGCTCCTTTCTTCTCTGAGCTGCCAAAGAGTGTCCACATGCCTCTATCTCGACACTTAGAACATGTTAATCATTTTGGGGGCTCTCTTTCCCTCTCTATAGACGGTACAGCTCTCTAAGGAGAAAAAAAATCTTAGATATCTTTGTAGCCCCCAACGCCCAGGTCAGTGCCAGGCTTAGGTAGATGCTTAAACATTGTTGAAAGAATGAACTGGCCGGGTGTGTTGGCTCACTCCTGTAATCACAGCACTTTGGGAGGCCGAGGTGGGTGAATTACTTGAGGTCAGGAGTTCAAGACCACCTGGCCAACATAATGAACCCTTGTTTCTACTAAAAATGCAAAAAATTAGCCGAGCGTGGTGGCACATGCCTGTAATTCCAGTTACTTGGGAGGCTAGAGGCAGGAGAATAGCTTGAACCTGAGAGGTGGAGCTTGCAGTGAGCCGGGAGTGTGCCACTGCACTGCACTCCAACCTGCGTGACTGAGCGAGATTCCATCTGATTTAAAAAAAAAAAAAAAAGAATGGCCGGGTGTGGTGGCTCATGCCTTTAATCCCAGCACTTTGGAAGGCCAGGCGGGCAGATCACCTGAGGTCAGGAGTTCGAGACCAGCCTGGCCAACCGTGGCCAACATGGTGAAACCCCATATCTACTAAAAATACAAAAATTAGCTGGGCAGGATGGCGCATGCCTGTAATCCCAGCTACTTGGGAGGCTGAGGCAGGAGAACTGCTAGAACCTGGGAGGCAGAGGTTACAGTGAGCCGAGATCGTGCCACTGCACTCCAGCCTGGGTGACAGAGTGAGAATCCATCTCAAGAAAAATGAAAAAAAAGAATGAACTGCTTAAAGAAAAGCAAGCTTAGTAAGAGAACAAGGCACTACGGGGGAGATTTTGAAGGAGACTTTTAACTTCCTTTGTATTTTGGTTGTGTGAGAGTGAAAAATGATCAATTCTCATTGCAGGACACAAAACACAAGGTTTTCTTTTGGTTTTTGTTTTGGTTTGGTTTTGTTGTTGTTGATTTTTGAGACAGTGTCTCGCTCCTGTCTCCCAGGTTGGAGTGCAGTGGTGCAATCACAGTTCACTGCAGCCTCAACCTTCCAGGCTCCAGCAATCCTCCCACCTCAGCCTCCCAAGTAGCTGGGACCACAGGCACGTACCACCATGCCCGGTTAATTTTTGTATTTTTGGTAGAAACGAGGTTTTGCCATGTTGCCCAGGCTGATGTCAAACTCCTGAGCTCAAGTGATCCACCTGCCTTGGCCTCCCAAAGTGCGGGAATTACAGCCATGAGCCACTGTGCCTCGCTGAAGTTTTCATCTGCGATAGAGATCACTAGTATCTTCCCAATATTTATACTTCCCATTTTCCTTACTAACAAAGCCCACAGTTAGTGGAGTGTTAATATGCCTAGCTTTAAAAATAAATAAAACTATGTTTCCCAGTCTCTTTTGCAGACAGAGTAGCCATGTGCAGTGTCTGGCCAATGAGATACGAGCATGTGATTTGGGTGGTAGGCGTCTCAGGTGGTTTCCTAAAGGAGAGCCAACTCAGAGCTGACTTACAGCTTTCGTCCTGTGCCCTTGCCCCTCTTGCATGAAGCACAGAGGTCATGGCTGGAGATGCAGCAGCTGTCTTGAGGGCCACCTCAAAGGAAAGGCCGGGAGAATTGCAGAGACTTCAGCCGTCACATCCTAGAACTGCTGCACCTGACGTGGACTGCCTTCCTGGGGACTTCTTACTACCAGAGAAAAAGTAAACACCTAATTTATAAGAGCCACTGCTTTTAAGGATTCTGCTATTTGCAGGCAAACAGAATTCCTTGCCGATTTAACATCTAGAATGCATGGAATCTAGAACAGATGCTCCTAACCTAGAGTTCATTCATTTTCCATGTTGCTTCAGAGGTCCTAAGATCCCCTGTGGTTGGTAGACTAATGTTCCCCCTCCTAATCCCTGGAACCTGTGAATACGTCACCTTATATGGCAAAAAAAAGGACTTCGCGATGTGATTAAGGTTAAGGGTCTTGAGATGGAAAGATTTTCCAGGATTATCTGGCTGGGCCCAGTCTAATTATGTCAATCCTTAAAAGCAGAGAACCTTTCCTTGGCTGTAGCCAGAGAAAGAGATGTGAAGTGGAAGTGGGGTCAGAGAGATACCACACTGTTGGCTTTGGAGATGAAAGAAGGGACCCATGAGCCAAGTAATACAGGCAGCTTCTAGAAGATGGAAGAGACGATAAAATGGATTATCTCCTAGAGCCTCCAGAAAGGCAATACCTTGAGTTTAATCCAGTGAGACCCCTGTCCCATTTCTGACACCCAGAACTGTAAGATAATAAATGCTGTTGTTTTAAGCCACTATACTTGTGACCATTTGTTATAGCAGAAGCAGGAAACTAATATAGCCCTCTAGAATTGTATATAGAAGTGTGTATGTGTGTGTTTGTGTGTTTTTTAGGGAAGGATCTCTAGATTTCAACAGATCCTTTAAAGGTAAGGTAGGTTTTAGAAGGTAGGAAACCACTGATCTAAAACACGCTGATTTCCAACTTTATAAACCAAACCCTAGGCATTGGTCTTTGATTTAACTAAACAGTAGCTCTCAATCCTGACTGTATATTAGATTCCCAGGCAACTATTTAAACATACAGATTTACCAACAACACTCTGGGTCAGAATCTAGGGGCAAGGCCCAGGAATCTGCATTTCAAACGCCTCTTGGGAGATTTGTCGAGTAGCCAGGTTTGGGAAGCACCATTCTACAGGAGAGAGATTCAGAGCCCTGAACTATATTCCTTAGCCTGTGGCGCCATGATGTGGTAAGGAAAACGTAAGATTTGGCATCTGGTGAAGAGAATTTAACTCCCAGGCCTCAACAGCTGTGTAATTTTAGTAAATCAATAAAACAAGGATACTAATAACTAATAAACCTATTGATGAGCTTCTCAGGACAGCATTTCCTAATCATAAAACTCTAAACATGTATTAGTTATTTGTATAATCTGACCTCAAGAGTGAGCTCAATTTCCTAGTTGCCAGAATAAGCTGTTTTACAGAGACTTGACCTGAAGTGCGTGTCTCCAGGGTCACTAGCTGGAGGGGAGAGGCATAATATTCCAAACCTGGACATACAAAATGCAGATTTGCTTTATGGGATGGAGCCTTTTGAAAAACTGAACCCCTTGTCAATTTCCCAACTGAAATGGCAACCAAATGCCCTCCATTCCTTTATGCTCTCACTTCAAGAAGAAATCTGAAGATTTTCCACTAGCCTTAGTGGCTGCAGACTGAACAGCATGCTCTATCAGCTCACCTATCATTGGCCTTTTCTATAGTCTGTGCAAAATTGCTCTCCACAGTTACTTTGTTAAACAGTTAAACAGTTACATACATACTTTGTTAAATTGTTACAGCTACTGTAACAATGCAAAAGAAGTGATGGTTATACTGCTCTACTCCCTCCTGCCCCACTGCAGAGAGGAATATTGGAATGATTAAATGTCAGGGTGAAAACAACACTGGTTTTTCAGAAGCCTCAAAAAAGTCCTGGAGGCCAGACACAGTTGCTCATGCCTGTAATCTCAACCTTTGGGAAGCCAAGATGGGAAGATCGCTTGAGGCCAGAGTTTGAGACCATCCTGGGCAACATAGTGAGACCTCATCTCTAGGGGGGAAAAAATGACCAGACATGGTGGTATCACCTGTAGTCCTAACTACTTGGGAGGCTGAGATGGGAGGATCACTTGAGCCCAGGAGATGGAGGCTGCAGTGAGCTATGGTTCCACCACTCTGCTGTAGCCTGGGTGACAGAGAGAGACCTTGTCTCTAGAAAGAAAAGAAAAAGGAAAAACTCTTAAGATTAATTGATCTTTTTAATCCTTCCTTTCTCTAATACCTTTTTTGTTCTTTTTGCTTATACATTTGTAGATTTTTATCTGCCTCTCATTATTTCCCAAATGCTTAACTGCTAGGTCAAAAGCTAGGTCGATTTCTAAGGCTCTTAATACAAGCTAATTGGCTTAGCAATCTTTAGGTTTAGAATATAATTTTTCATTACAAATACACATAGTTCCTCCAGGTGAGTATTTCCGGACCCTGTCTTGAGCCATACTTTTTCCTGTGCTCTTTTTTCTGGAGTGCCCTTCCCATGGTCTCCGACGAGAAATACTAATTTCTCCCTGACAAATCTTCCCAACCATAAATCTCTAACATCTTCCTTGTCTCCCCCAAGGGACTGCTTGCATTTCTGGGGTCTGTGTGAGTGTACCCTAAGAGGACCCTAAATGGAGGTTTAGACACTCCCCAGTGATTATGAGAGCCCGGTTTGTAGAGACCTGATGGGTACAGACACGCGAGCAGAGCAGATGCTGCTGTAAGGTGACAGAACTGCTAGCAGCAAGGAAGGCTCACTCACTATGCGTCTTGCGTTGCACTGAGCATGTTCTAGATCACTTTATCTTATGTAAACCTCACAGTGATCCAGTTGGGAGGATGCAGGCTGAGATTTTATCTCAGTTACCATAGAACCATGTGAAATGAGGACGGACCATATGATGGGTTCACAATCCTTGTCCAAAACTCTTAGGGCCAAAGGTGTTTCTGCAGTCACGTTTTTTCAGTTTAGTAGAGAAGACAGCATCACACACCATATATTACAAGACAATATACCATATATTACATAACCAGGCCATGAACACTGCATTCCCCCCAAAAGTGATCTCTGTAGTTCTAATCCCTCCAAAAAAGCAAGGCCCATAAAGTCAGTTGATCCTCTCTCACTCTTGGGGCACGTGGCATCTAATGCCAACTGTCAGGTTTCCTTTGGAGTTAGCCCTAAAGAACTTAGCTGCTTGGTTCTTAACAATGCACAATCCAGCCTATACAATCCACTATTTGGTTGAATCAGCACCTTACACAGCCTGTTACAAAAGGTTGGCATGCAACTTTATACACTGACAAGGAACAATCCCTGCAGCATATGAAGGGTAATAACTCAAGTTCCTTAAGGACATGCCTACTATAATCTGGTATATGTAAATTTCTATGCATCTGTATGTACATATGCACAAAGAAAGAGATTTGGAAGTTTACGCTAAATGTTAATAATGATTATGGTTGGGATTATGGGCTATTCTTGCCTATCTATCTATCTATTATCTATCTATCGCTCCTTTAGTACTGCTTGAATTGTCTACAGAGAGACAGTAGATGTCTACATCCAGCAGTGGATGCAGACGATGCTACCTCCGTAAAGCCAAAGTCACTAATCAAAGTTAGAAATGGGGAAGTGGATCAAGAGCTGTGCACACAAAGCTATCTGATCTCCAAATGAGGAGACAACTTGACCTTTACACAACAGAGAAAGAAAGAGAAGCCAAGGGCAGCCCTCGTTCCCATCTATCCACAAGCCCTGACCTCTGACCCTGGCCTCTGTTGAGCGGACTTTGCCAACTGAGGTAGGTAGACCAGCCACCATGTGGAAGGAAGAAGTGGTCAATAGCCAGATGGCTCCTCACAGTATTTTCAAAGGAGGGAGAAAAAAATAAAAAGGGTTTGGATCATTCACATACCAGATAATCGTTCTCTAAATGATTGACACAGCTAAATGCACCTCTTAATGGCAATTCTTCAAAAGTTGCCTTGCCCTGTTTTTCATACATAAGACAAGCTATACTTCCACATGGTTTTGAAATCCAGAAAGTTCAGAGGAAGGGCAAATACTATCGCCAAGCCTTCAACTATAATAGCAGGCAGAGATTTGAGCAAATACTTTCCCACTGAAGTATTTCACAAGCCAAAAGTTAAACTGTTATTATTGGGTGCAATATTTCCAACCTGTTTCCATGCTCAAACACATTTTTTTCCAGAGATCTAAATTTAGTGAAACGGCTTGAAGCAACAACCATCAATGTTAGAATAGAGCTGTACAACATAATGCCAAGTTTTAAAAACACTTCTCACTTCAATTGAAATATTAAAACTAGCCTATTGCTTATCAAAACATAAAAATATGAAAATGATATTTGTTGGAGGCAGTTTAGGGTGATGAGTAACAGTGAGGGCTCTGGTGCTCGTAATCCCAATGTAGTGGCTTGTCAGATATATTAGTCTACTAGGGCTGCCATAAAAAATTACCTCAGACTGGGTGGCTTAAATAACATAAATTTATTTTCTCACAGCTCTGGAGACTGAAAGTCCAAGATCAAGTGCAGCAGGGTTGGTGTCTGGTGAGGGCTCTTCCTTTGGGTTGCAGATGGTCACCTTCTTTCTATGGACTCACATGACCTCGTTGTGCTTGCAGAGAGGGGGAGGTAGGGGAGAGCGAGAGCAAGAGAGAGGATGCTAATTTTATCAGATCAGAACACCACCCTTATGACCTCAATTACTTTCTTATTCCAAATACAGGAAAATTGTGGGTTAGGGCTTCAACATAAGAATTTTGGAGGATACATGCATTCAGTCCACAGCATCAGATATGTGGCCCTGAGAAGTTATTTAAGCTCTCTAAGCCTCTGTTTCCCCATTTGTTACAGAGAATCATACCCAAAGGTTTGTTATGAGGATTAAATGTAATGAGCCACTCTGCACATCGCAGCATGAGGGAAGCAACTGGTAAATGTTAGCAATTTACTGCCATTATTATTATGTCATTTATTCCACTCTTTTTAAATGGCTATTTTTATTTGGAGTAAAAGAAAAACTCAAAACACTTTTCTCAAGGCGACTGCATGTTTCAGTGGGCCATTGCAGAGCCTTCCTTTGTCTAAGAGTTCAAGCCTTCAAACCTCCAGGTGCTTCAGGTGCCCTGTGAAGCGCTGGAGAGATGAGTCACGACCCAAGCACCCGTGACCTCACTCTCACATCAGCGGCCGGCTGGCCAGCTCCTTTTTCAGCGCCCTCTCTACCTTAGCTTTTGTAAATAGTCAAATCCACGTCTCTCCAGGGCTTCCCAGATGTGGGCCATCAGATGGAGACCCTGAAACATCTTCTTTGGTGATTTTCTCAAGGTCCCACCCACTCATGGTTTAAATGCAGTGGGATTTTAAGGTGTTGACCTTGTGTGCATGTGTGTGTGCATGTGCACGTGTGCGTGTGTGCACGTGTGCGTGTGTGCATGTGTGTGTGTGTGCATGCACACACATGCAGGCAAGAGAGGTTCACTTCAATATCATTCAGATGTAATGGAACATTCACAAAAAAATGAGTACCTGGAACTGAATGTATCAGAAGTTGTGTGCCATAGTGGAGTGCGACTAAAAACTATGTAAGGAGAGTTATGAGTGGAGGAGTGGAGCAGGAGATGAAGCTTTGTAGGAAATGGAAGGGCAGTTCTAGCTTCTTCCCTGTCTTCTTTTAGGCAGCCTCAGTGTACCCCAAACTCTAAGCAAATGTCTTTAGGGAAGGGTAAACGCTAAACACGTTTTGGGACCCGTTCTGCTGCTTAACACGCTCACACAAGAAGAGCCTTCTTATGCCTTCCCCTAGAACGTTTTTAAGTTGAAGCCTAGGACCTCTTGTACTTGAAACTGCAAGATGCACATGGGTGCATCAATTTTATTCAAAGAAATGACGGGGGGAATAAATAATACGTTGTGAGATTGGGATGACTCCGAATCAAATTCAGTGACAGGGAAGGCCCCAAGGTCCCTGACATAAAAAACAGGTGAACTAGCTCCTACAGGAAGTTGGGGTTGAGGAGGCAAGAGTGATTCTGAGCACAGGAGCTGAGAGAGCCAGGCTGGGTGCAGCCATCCTCCCCGAAGGCAGGCTTGCACCCTGGGCAAGGGCTGGGTGCATGTGTCTGAGTAGTGATGCTGGAAGCTGGCCACATCTCCTGAGGGCAACGGGGAGTCAAAGATGGGTCCTTCCTTGACATGTCCCAGGGTCTGCTGCAACTGTGAAAAGGTCTGTGCCAGCAGTTGTGGAGGTGGCAGAAGCAGGACACGAAGCCCTGATCACACTGCCTGGGATGCCAGTGGGGTAGATAGAGTGCACATGACATTGGGGCAGCCTCTGGCCTTGGATGGAAGTTCTGACTTCAAAGGCAAGGTGGAAAGGACAGGGACTGACATTTCAGATATGACTAAGCATCTTGGGGTCTTTCCTTGGAGGAAAGCCTGAGGCATTTCTCAAGGTGATAAGGGGAGGGCTCGAATTTTTACTGAGACATTAAAAGCTGTGACCTTATTTTATTTTGTGCCTCAAAACAGCAAAGTGGCTACATTAGTATGTTGAGAATGGACTGCCTTCCATTCTGTCTCTGAGAGGGACCCGCCTCCCTCTTAGAGTCCCCTGACAGACTCAGCCCACTGTCCATGATCTCTAATCATAGGTTGACTTTTCTTTTCCCAGAATCCTCTTCTGACCTCATCTGCCTGTGGGATCCACACACAGGGTCTCACACAAGGGAAACCACACAGAATACTCACAGCCCTGGTGGGGCAATAAGGGGTAAGGGGAGCCCCACCACTATGCTGGGATGTGGACGCAAGTGGCAGGAAATGTCACCCTGTGGTGGTTTTAAAATATATCCACACGTTCTCTTGACACTCCTTCCTCCAAGAGGCGGAGACTAATTCCCCTTCCCTCAAACAGGAGCTGATCTTAGTGTCTCCCTTCTAACAAATAGGATATTGTGGGACTGCTGTGATAGGCCACGAAAGGCATTTGCCCCTTCCCCTTCCACCTTACTGTCTCAGGTTGCTCAATCCCGGGAAAGCCACACCAGCCACCATGTCGTGAGGACACTCAAGCAGTCTGTGGAGAGGCCCATGTGGAGAGGAAGTAAAGCCTCCTGCTAACCACAAGCACCAATTTGCGAGCCATGTCAGGAGCCACCTCAGAGGCAGACCCTACAGGTCCAGTCAAATCTTCAGCCTCAGCCAATAGCTTAAATGCCATTTATGAGAGACCCTGAGCCAGAAGCACCCAGAGGAGCCACTTCTGGATTCCTGACTAACAAAGACTGTGGTATAATTGATATTGTTTTACGCCATTATGCTTTGAGGTAATTTGTTACATAGCAATAGAAAACCAGTACAAATTTGGGGATAATTTATGACCCAGTAATAGATAACAAATACATACCTCTTCGCCTTGGTGGTGAGCTGATGGGGATGGTAGGTAGAGCCACATAACAGATCTGCATTGCCACAGCTGCCTTTCTAAGTCAGGACACAAGGAAACCCTGCCTACTGTGGGATGGCTCTGTGGTGGAACAATTGACCTAGGTATGGGCTCAGACTTAAGACCTGAGTCCAAACCTTGATCTGCCACTTACCAGCTGCCAGACATAGGGTTAGTTGCTACACCTTACATGGGCTCCATATCTCATCTAATAATAGTATCCACCTCATAGTCAGGAGGACAGATTAAATGGAAATAAGTACACCAAAGTAACAGCCAGATGGGGAGTCAGTTGAATCCAATAGAAGTTATACAGTCATGTGTCACGTAGTGATGGGAATACATTCTGAGAAATGTATTGTTAGGGCCAGGCGCAGTGGCTCAGGCCTGTAATCTCAGCACTTTGGGAAGCTGAGGCAGGTGGATCACCTGAGGTCAGGCGTTTGAGACCAGCCTGGCCAATATGGCAAAACCCCATCTCTACTAAAAATACAAAAATTCACCGGGCATGGTGGCAGGCACCTGTAATCCCAGCTGCTTGAGAGGCTGAGGCAGGAGAATCACCTGAACCTGGGAGGCAGAGGTTGCAGTGAGCTGAGATCACGCCACTGCACTCCAGCCTGGGTGACAGAGTAAGATTCCGTCTCTAAAGGAAAAAAAAAAAAAAAAGAAAGAAATGTGTTATTAGGCAATATTGTTGTGCAAACCTCATGGAACATACTTACACAAACCTCGATGGTGTAGACTACTACACACCCAGGCTACATGGTGTAGCCTGTTGCTCCTAAGCTACAAACCTGCACAGCACATTACTGTACTCAATACTGTAGGCAATTGTAACACAAAGGTAAGCACTTATGTATCTAAACAAAGAAAAGGCACAGTAAAATATATACTATAAAAGATTAAAAATGGTACACCAGTGTGGGGCACTTACCATGAATGGAGCTTGTGGGCCTGGAAGATTGCTCTTCACTCGGTGAGTGAGTACGTGAACATGAAGGCCTAGGATGTTTGTGTACACTAATGTAGACTTTATAAACACTGCAAACTTAGGCTACACTAAATTTATTTTTTTTTAATTTTCTTTCTTCAGCAATAAACTAAGCTTACTATAACTTTTTTATTTTTCAAATGTTTAAATTTTTCTAACTTTTTGGCTCTTTCATAATAACAGCTTAAAACACAAACATGTATAGCTGTAAAAATATTTTCTTTCTTTATAGCCTTATTCTGCAAGTTTTTTTCTATTAAAATTTATTTTGACTTTTTAAACTTTTTGTTAAAAATGAAGACATAAACACACACATTAGCGTAGGCCAACATAGGCTCAGAGCCATCAATATCAGTCTTCCACCTCCCCATCTTGTCCCACGGACAGTCTTCAGAGCAGTAACACACATGGAGCTGTCATCTCTGATGATAACAGTGTCTTCTTCTGGAACACCTCCTGGAGGACCTGCCCGAGGCTGTTCTACAGCTAACTTTTTTTAATAAGTAGAAGAAGTACACTCTAAAATATCAATAAAAAGTATAGTATAGTAAACACATAAGCCAATAACATAGTCATTTATTATCATTATCAAGTATTATGTTCAGCACATAATTGTATATACTATGCTTTTATATGTGGCAACATAGTAAGTTGGATTTTTTTGTTATTTTGTAGAGACAGGGTCTCGTTGTGTTGCCCAGGCTGGTCTCCAACTCCTGGCCTCAAGCAACCTTCCCACCTCAGCCTCCCAAAGTGCTGGAATTACAGACAAGAGCCACCTTGCCCAGCCTCATACACCAGCATCACCACAAACACGTGAGTAATACGTTATGCTACAACATTATGACAGCTACATCACTAGGCAATAGGAATTTTCAGCTCCGTTATTATCTATGGGACCAGCATCTTATGATCCATCACTGACCAAAATGTTATTATGTGGTGCATGACTGTATTTAAAGACATTTTATTTTTACTTGTGTTTTTTGAGATAGGGTATCACTCTGTTGCCCAGGCTGAACTGCAGTGACATGATCTCGGCTCACTGCAACCTCCATTTCCAGGGCTCAAGAGAACCTCCAAACTCAGTCTCCAGAGTAACTTGGACTACAGATGTGTGCCACCACACCCAGCTCGTTTTTTTGGTTTTTGGTTTGGTGTTTTTGTTTTGTTTTTTGCTTTTCGTTTGTTTGTTGTTGTTGTTGTTTGTTTGTTTGTAGAGACACGGTTTCGCCATGTTGCCCAGGCTGGTCCCAAAGTCCTAGGCTCAAGCAATCCACCCACTTCAGCATCTTAAAGTGCTGGGACTACAGGCATGAGCCACCGCACCTGGTCTAAAAAGACATTTTAAACATGAATAGCTGGCACTATAGCTATGTGTCCAATCTGCTGCCCAATTCAACTTCATATCATCAGGAGTCATTAAATCGGACCCACACAGGCCTGAGAGACAAGGCAATGTGGTCCTCTCTTTTGGTTCTTAGCTTATCTAAATTACATTCTAGATTGTGCCATTCTAAGATTATCTCCATATTCCAAATATGCTTAAGAGATAAACTTAGAATTAATGTAGAACTGAAAGCATTTCGTGGGAAGTATCTAGATAGGCCAATTCATTTTGTTTTTCCGTCTGCGCCTGTGAGCATCCATTCCTTCCCACAATCATGACAACAATTCATCAGCCTCCAGCTCTTTAATGTAGACCTCTCCTCAAACCAATAAACAGAGAGGAGGGAGAGTGGAGAGTGAGTGGATTCAGTGTCCTTGGTTGTCCTGAGGCAGCCTCCACCAAGTCTGGCTCCCTGGGTTGGGTCCCTGTTCCAACAGCCCCCACTGGCTCTCCTTTCCTTCCCCTCTTCCCCCAAACCTCCTATTCTCTAATAGCTCTGTCCTCTACAAAGTATGTGAGCAAAAGCAGACATGACCCATACCAGAGGTGACAGAGCAGAAGGAAAGAACACAGCAGGAGCTGGGCCATCAGAAGACTTGTGTTCAAATCCTAGCTCTGCTCTTGACCAGTCATGGAACATGGGGCTTTTCTCTACCTCTTCAAGGCTGTTTCCTCATCTTTAAAACAACCTATTGTGGTGGGTATTTGACAGTCTTGTTGGCTGCCTGAATCATTCCTCACTTAAGTCCACCCACTCATAAATGGGTTTAGTGCCCTGATGAAAGAAGTTCAAGGGAGTTTATTTGCCCCTTCCACCATGTGAAGATACAGCGTGAAGGCACCATTTACGAACGAGAAAGTGAGCCCTCGCCAGACACTGAATCTGTCAGCACCTTGATCTTGGACTTCCCAGCCTCCAGAACTGTGAGTTATAAATTTCCGCTGTTTCTAAGCTACCTAGTCTGTAGCAATTTGTTGTGGCAGCCCAAGGGGATTAAGATACAGATGATGTAAAACTTAAGGCATGTTTTCAAATAACTGCAATACATCATGCATCAACACTCATTTTTCCCTAGGAAAACTACAGTACAGTGAATTTAGTGACTAACAGGTTAGCTTCCTGATAACTAGGACCTAATGGCCAGGTGTCCCAATTGGAGGCTCATCACAAAAGGTGGCAAATGACCATAGGCAACACCAAGTAGCCACTCCCTCAGTGCAGCGTAGGCCCTCACAATGTTTACATGGGCAGCCCCAAGGGTTCAGGGCTTTCTGTTCTGGTTTCCATCCATCTTACTATATAAGAGGGAATATATTTTTACCTCCCTCAAATTCGGATGCTGTTAAAATAGTATGTATTTTGCTGCTGAAGTTATTTTTAAAAAACCAGGTATGTTATCTTACTCTGTGTGTGGTATGGATATTATGCAATTTGATATATTTTGACTATAAACATGGATACTTAAACAGAATGTAAATGAGATCGGTCATCTATGATCACCTAAGATCAAGTGAAACTCTTTGCTTACCTTGCAGTCTCTGCGCACTGATTAGAAGGCAGGCAAATTTCATGAGCTGTGCAAAGAAGGAAAGAAACTTGTAGCAGACGCTGTGGATGCCCCATGCAGATGCCACCAGCATGTGATATTTCTGTGCATGTGACCTGACTTCCAACAGCCAGCATCCATGACTCTTTGTCGGAAGGCTTCCTGATCACTGGACCCTCTCTGCCCACACACATGGCAGGACAGAAATGCTAGAGAATGAACACTTCCCTGGAGCAACAACCAATGACTCCCTTTGCTCCAGTGAAAAAACTCTGAGCTGTATATTCTACACTGGCTCCCAGAGTTCCCCGGAGGCACTGAGCTCCAATTGCCCACAGTGGTAACTTGTTCAATAACACACTCTCCATTGGCTTCCCTCCTTCCCTGTCTTACTTCTCCAGTCCCTGAATGGTGATCCCTGAATGACTGTTTCTCAATCAAGCCACTTGCACTTGAATCCTTGTCTCAGCCACTGCTTCTGGAGGATGCAAACTAAGACAGGGATGTGTGAAATTCAAATATCAAAAGGTCATTGGAAAAGCAAAGAAATAAATCAACAAGGACCTCCAGTAGTTGTGGACAATGCTATCCTGATTCCTCATTTCCTGGTACCTAGTCCTTTTACTTCTGACATCCCTCTCACCAGACTTTTGCCATCTTCCACCAACATGACATTTTGGACCTTTGCCATGAAGGTTCGTCATTCTCAAGTCCATTTATTAATTAGCCCAGCTTACCCAAGTTGAAGTACAAAGGAAACTCACTAATTGAGCAGCTGTTGGGAGCTGTCCCCTAGTTTCATCCAGGGCCAGATGTCTTGGCTCTGTGTGACATGCAAACTTCAGTCTCCTCAGAGGACCAGGCTTTCAGAGGACAGAGTCAGTCTACCCAAGAACCAAGAGGAAGAAGGCCCAGGCAGATGCACAGGGACAGTGGGAAAAGCAGCCTGCACAGGACACAACTTTCCCCATGAGGGAGCCATGCCTAAGACTAACTTGCAGGTCAGGAAGTTGCTTATTTAAAAAGAAAAGAACATTTCTGAGCAAACGTCTCACTGCAAACCAAGTTCACTGTAGTTGCTGTTTAATGATCAGCACCTCCACCTCTTTAATAAAACTCTGGTTCAAAACAGGGCAGGGAGCCAGGCATGGCAGCTCACACTTGTAATCCTAGCACTTTGGGAGGCCGAGGTGGGTGGATCACCTGAGGTCAGGAGTTCGAGACCAGCCTAGCCAACATGGCGAAATCCCGTCTCTACTAAAAATACAAAAATTAGCCGGGCATGGTGGCATGCACCTATAATCCCAGCTACTTGGGAGACTGAGACAGGAGAATCACTTGAACCCAGGAGGCAGTTGCAGTGAGCCGAGAGCCCACCACTGCACTCCAGCCTGGGCAACAAAGCAAGACTCCACCTCAAAATATAAAATAAAATACCAAGCAGGGCAGGGGCACACACCTCTATGCACTGCATGCTCCTTTAGGCTAGATCATCTGTATTCTCTTAAATATGTTTGGTTAAAAAGTGTGTGCATATATTTGTGTATCAGATGACATGTATAAAATAATCAGAAGTCCCTCTAACTCAGCTGACTCCAAACCATGAAGCAGAAGAGTTTACTAGAAGGATATGGGGTGGTTCACAGAATGTGAGAGGGAAGCTCCAGGCCAGGCTTCCAAGAGTAAGACCCCAAAGTTGACCAGTGTGCTGGTGTGTTTGAAGCTGCCTCTGCCACCGTTAAGCACTACAGTACATAACCACTGCACGCTACAGCAGGAAACAGCACCGCTTCTGTCAGGAATTTGACCTTGCAGCCCCTCTGCCAGATAGAGGAAACGCCCTGTCCCCTCCCACCCAAGGTGATTTAACAGAGTCTTTGTCATGGCCTGTGCTGCAAAGCAGGCTGGAAAGTAAGTACAGCATTCTCAGATCTGAGAGGGGGTCTCTGGCCCCCATCCAAATTGAATGGCCAAAGTCTGCCTCAAGCCCCAACTCTCCTCCCCAGATGTAACCACTATGAAGACGGTGGATGTGTCCTTCCAGCCCTTTGACACACACAGTTTTGGAAAACGGTTTTTGTAAGAATGAAGTTATACTATAAATATCATTCTGCAATTTTTCTACTTAATATAAGTCATGGATACCTTTCCATGTTCATACGTACAGATCTAACTTGTTCTTTTTGACTACAGCAAAAGATTCTGCAGAATCAAGTGCCATCATTTAGCCAGTCCTCTGTTGATGATACATAAGCTGTGGCCACTATCTTACTACAACAAACCACACAGGGAAAGCATCCCAGGGTATGTTTGTCATTGCTGCTGTTTGCACACGCATGTTGTCATTTTTGTAGGAATGGGGTCCTAGAAATGGGCAGCTGGGTCATACAGGCCATAGGGTCTGTGGTCTTTATCCTCATTGCAATATAAGGATGTTGGATTGAACTGAACTTCTCCACTTTGGGGACATTTCTATCCCACGAACCAAGACAATTCTAGAATCAGGATAGCCCCCAGCCCAGCCAGTGCCAGAGCAATGCTGACCCAGGGCTCTCCTAATTCTGTTTTCCAGGCATCCCCGCACAGCAGGTGTGCTGCTCCGTTGCAGCCTCTTCCTCTTTTCAGTCCATCCGATGCTGTGATTCCACGTGAGAAGAGACACCTGCGTGGAGCAATGGAAGGCTGGTTTGCAGTCCCCGATCTGCCAGCAGCTGGGATTGAGTCAGTCCCTTCCCTTTTCTGAACTCCAGTTTTCTTACCTTTAAAATAAGAGGCATGGGTTAAATTAATGGTTTTCTAACTGTGTTCTGCCAAGACCAGCATTCCACAGAGGCATCAGGAGCGGCTTCAGAACTTGGGGGATGGAGGGCAGGAGAGCAGGGCCTGGTCCTCATGAGCTCTGCTATTAACCTTGCTGTGTAATGGGGTGCTGTGTGAACATTCATCTGAAAAAGGTATTTTGCTCCTAAAGGGAAATTGAAAACTATGCAGTGTGAGTGGAGAATTTATGCTCCACATCACAGAAATCCCACTCCATAGTGGTTTGAGGGGAAGAAATAAGGGGGAGGGTGGTTATTGGTTCATATAATTGAAATCCAGGGGATATTGACTTCAGGCACAGCTCAATCCAGGGGCTCAAATATTATCAGAACCCAGTCTTGTTTCTTCTCATTACTTTGCTGTTCACAATGTTGGCTTCATTCTCAGGCTCAGTGTGGCACCAGAATGACTGCCAACGGAGTCAGGCCTATATCCTCCCAGGTTCAGGTCCAGCAGAAAAGGTCATGTGCCTCTGTTGTGACAGTCACAGCAAAAGACTCAACACATCTTATTGGCTTAGGCTGAGTAGTGTTCCATCCCCAAGCCAATCACTGTAGCCAAGGGAATGTAATAACTTGATTGGCCTGGCTGAACTCATGTGGTCAGTGGAGCTAGGCGTGAAATAAACCTTACCCAACATACATTGACTAAATGTGGGACAGGGATGATTCTCCAGAAAATTGTATTATTATTTCCCAATGCTGAGTAGCCAAAAATCAATGCATATAAAACCATGTACATGTGTTTACTCAATGAACAATTAAGATACCGATAAGACAGGATCTGCATCATACAATGGAGATGCAATGATAAATTAATTACAGTCCCCATGCACCTTGTGATGGGCCAGGACCACTGCAGGTCAACAAAGTCATCAGCTGGGAGGAATACCAGGCCACAGAGTGGAGGACAGCAAGAATAAATGGAACCCACTAGAACCCTCTGCATCTGTCTGTCACATCCAACCCTGACAATCTTCAGAGAGTAATGGTGGCTGCTTCACTTCAACCTTGCAAATGTTGTGCAAATTATTCTCTGGACCAATTCTAACTTGAGACCACTCAGAGAAGGGGATTCTGGGAAACGTAACTCCAGCCTAAGCAAGTTGATGTAGTTCAAACCACAACAGAATCCATTTGCTGCTATCTCCAGAGCTGAACCATCCAATACTCTGAATAAAGTATGTTTGTCAACTTAGCATCTAGCTAAGTGTTTTGTACGAAATCACAACATAATGTTAGGGTCCTCTTCTATCTAAATACTCAGAATAATTTTAGATAGCCACCAAACACTTGCTGTCATTTGTAACCACCTGTAATTATGAATTAGGATCTACACAAATAAAAAGTGTGCAAACCACTTCAGAATGACTTGTTGTGAAACAGATATATCCAATAGACCCAGATATAGAACTGTAAAGGATTAACTTCAAATAATATTCCCCATTACTGATATGAAAATGATTAATAAGTTTAAGATATTATGCTTTCTTTATTTCTAAAAATTTGATGAGTCTTTTGAAACATGTACCTAAAATTGGCGGTGTGCTTGCCCGCCTAACATCCATTCAGTTGCCTATGGACACTGAACTCAGGAAATACTAGTCTAAAGTTCCTATAAAAGATTCAGGAAACTTGGTCACATCTTTGTTCTAGAATTTTAAGATGTAGGAGAACTGTTTGTCTTCCAGCAACTTGCCATCCTCCTTCTGTATAAAATTGTTTTTTGTCTTTCCTTTCCTTTCTTTCTTTCTTCTATCTCCTTTGGCTGTGGTTGTTTACCATGGTTTGACTTTGTAATGGAATGTCTCCTTTTGCCCTATTCTATCACAGCTCTCTAATTCAGATGGGGTGAATCCCATCAGGAGCCTCAGCTCTCAATCTATGAAGCCATGAGAGCCGAAACTTCAGGAATGCATGATCTGCTATGATGCCATAACGACTGCTCGGAACATACCTCTCCCCCACAGTGCTGATTTTTCACTGTAGGGTGCTGTGGGTGTCTTTCGTGAGCAAAGGTGATAAGGAGGGAGAGCGTGTTTGGTATAACCAAGAAGATGCATTTTGAACCCAGGACATCCATGTGGGGAGCTGGAGGCACTTCTAGACCACCAAGACACCAACAGTCACATTTAGGAAGGAGAGCATAGGGAATCAGGGCAAATTGCCTATGCAAAGCTCATTGATTGTTTAAAAAAACAATAAAGCACAATGTGTATCAAAGCCCAAAGCCAATACCAGAGGTGAAGTGCTTCCCAAAAGGGCTTCATTGACCCAGGAGTCAGCTTCCTGGGTTTGAACCTCAGCTCCAATATTGACCAGTAGTAAAACAAAACAAAACAAAACAAAACAACTTGCTTAACCTCTCCAAGATTGTTTCCTCAACCATACCATGGGGATAAGAATACCTACTCATAGAGTTATTGGCAAGATTCAAGTAATGTGAATAGAACAATTCCTAGCATATAGAAAGCTTTAACCAATGGTGGTGGTGTTAGTATCAGAAGATGTTGTTGTTGTTGTTTTTGTTGCTGTCAGCCAATGAGAAAGGAGAGCTGCAGAGATCGATGTGCCAGTACCCAAGAGGGCTAACTGCTTGATCTATTGTAATGAATGTGGCATGCCCTTACAGAGGGCAGTCTAGCAAGGGAAGCTGATGATTAACCAGTTAATCACAGTATGAAAGGGGTTGAAATGGGGGAGAGGGTCAGTAAGAGTGCTGTAAGACTACAGAGGAAGGGTGCTGTGTAGGGTGGGAGGAGGTCTCTAAAGACTTCCTTGGGCTGGGCGCGATGGCTCACATCTGTAATGCCAGTATTTTGGGAAGCCGAGACAGGTGGATCATTTGAGGTCAAGAGTTTGAGACCAGCCTGGCCAACATGGTGAAACCCTGTCTTCACTAAAAATACAAAAATTAGCAGGGCGTGGTGGTGCACGGCTGTAATCCCAGCTACTCGGGAGGCTGAGGCAGGAGAATCGCTTGAGCTTGGGAGGCGGATGTTGCAATGAGCTGAGATTGGGCCACTGCACTCCAGTCTGGGCGAGAGAGTGAGACCCTCTCTCAAAAAAAACAAACAAACAAAAAGACTTCCTTGAAGTGGCAACATCTCAGCTGAGCCCTGAAGGGTTAAGAGTTTGCCAGTTAGGGAGGCTTCCAAGATGGCCGAATAGGAACAGCTCTGGTCTGCAGCTCCCAGCAAGACTGAAGCAGAAGACGGGTGATTTCTGCATTTCCAACTGAGGTACCTGGTTCATCTCATTGGGACTGGTTGGACAATGGGCGCAGCCCACAGAGGGCAAGCCGAAGCAGGGTGGGGCATCACCTCACCCGGGAAGTGCAAAGGGTTAGGGGATTTCCCTTTCCTAGCCAAGGGAAGCTGTGACAGTCTGTACCTGGAGGAACAGTACACTTCTGCTCAAATACTGCGCTTTTCCCATGGTCTTCACAACTGGCAGAACCAGGAAATTCCCTCCCATGCCTGGCTTGGCAGGTCCCATACCCACGGAGCCTTGCTCACTGCTAGGGCAGCAGTATGAGATCCACCTGCAATGCTGCAGCTTGACGGGGGGAGGGGTGTCGCCATTGCCGAGGCTTAAGTAGGTGGTTTTGTGCTCACAGTGTAATCAAAGAGGACAGGAAGCTCGAACTGGGCAGAGCCCACCACATCTCAGCAAGGCCTACTGCCTCTCCAGATTCCACCTCTGTGGGCAGGGCATATCAGAACAAAAGGCAGCAGACAGCTTCGGCAGACCTAGACATCCCTATCTGACAGCTTTGAAGAGAGCAGTAGTTCTCCCAGCACGGCATTCGAGCTGTAAGAACAGACAGACTGCTTCCTCAAGTGGGTCCCTGACCCCTGTGTAGCCTGACTGGGAGACACCTCCCAGTAGGGGCTGACAGACACCTCATACAGGCAGGGGGCCCCTCTGGGATGAAGCTTCCAAAGGAAGGATCAGGCAGCAAGATCTGCAATATGTGCAGTTCTGCAGCCTCCGTTGGTGATACCCAGGCAAACAGGGTGTGGAGTAGACTTCCAGCAAACTCCAACAGACCTGCACCTAAGGGGCCCAACTCTAAGAAGGAAAACTAACAAATGGAAAGAAATAGCATCAACATCAACAAAAAGCACATCCACACCAAAACCCCATCTGTAGGTCACCAACATCAAAGACCAAAGGTAGATAAAACCACAAAGATGGAGAGAAACGAGACAGAAAAGCTGAAAATTCCAAAAACCAAAGCACCTCTTCTCCTCCAAAGGATCACAGCTCCTCAGCAGCAATGGAACAAAACTGGACAGAGAACGAGTTTGACAGGTTGACAGAAGTAGGCTTCAGAAAGTCAGTAGTAACAAACTTCTCCAAGCTAAAGGAGCATGTTCTAACCCATTGCAAGGAAGCTAAAAACCTTGAAAAAAGGTTAGACAAATGGCTAACTAGAAGAAACAGTGTAAAGAAGACCTTAAATGACTTGATGGAGCTGAAAATCACAGCATGAGAACTTCGTGATGCATGCACAAGCTTCAACAGCTGATTCAATCAAGTGGAAGAAAGGATATCAGTGATTGAAGATCAAACTGATGAAATAAAGCAAGAAGACAAGATTAGAGAAAAAAGAGTGAAAAGAAATGAACAAAGCCTCCAAGAAATATAGGACTATGTGAAAATACCAAATCTACATTTAATCGGTATTCCTGAAAGTGACAGGGAGAATGAAACCAAATTGGAAAACACTCTTCAGGATATTATCCAGGAGAACTTCCCCAGCCTAGCAAGGCAGGCCAACATTCAAATTCAGGAAATACAGAGAACATCCATAGATACTCCTCAAGAAGAGCAACCTGAAGACACATAATTGTCAGATTCACCAAGGTTGAAATGAAGGAAAAAATGTTAAGGGCAGCCAGAGAGAAAGGTCGGGTTACCCACAAAGGGAAGCCCATCAGACTAACAGCAGATCTCTCGGCAGAAACCCTACAAGCCAGAAGAGAGTGGAGGCCAATATTCAACATTCTTAAAGAAAAGAATTTTCAACCCAGAATTTCATATCCAGCCACATTAAGCTTCATAAGTAAAGGAGAAATAAAATCCTATACAGACAAGATGAGAGATTTTGTCACCACCAGGCCTGCCTCACAAGAGCTACTGAAGGAAGAACTAAACATGGAAAGGGGCAACTGGGTACCAGCCACTGCAAAAACATGCCAAATCGTAAAGACCATTGATGCTATGAGGAAACTGCATCAATTAATGGGCAAAATAACCAGCTAACATCATAATGACAGGATCAAGTTCACACATTCACACATAACAACATTAACCTTAAATGTAAATGGGCTAAGTGCCCCAATTAAAAGACAAAGACTGGCAAATTGAATAAAAAGTTAAGACCAATTAGTGTGCTGTATTCAGAAGACCAATTTCACATGCAAAGACACACATAGGCTCACAATAAACGGATGGAGGAAGATCTACCACGCAAATGGAAAACAAAAAAAAAAGGGGTTGCAATCCTAGTCTCTAATAAAACAGACTTTAAACCAACAAAGATCAAAAGAGACAAAGAGGACCATTACATAATGGTAAAAGGATCAATTCAACAAGAAGAGCTGACTATCCTAAATAAAAATGCACCCAATACAGGGGCACCTGGATTCGTAAAGCAAGTCTTCAGGGACCTACAAAGAGACTTAGATTCCCGCACAATAATAATGGGAGATTTTAACACCCCGCTGTCAATATTAGACAGATCAATGAGACAGAAGGTTAACAAGGATATCCAGGACTTGAACTCAACCCTGCACCAAGTGGACCTAATAGACATCTACAGAACTCTCCACCCCAAATCAACAGAATATACGTTCTTCTCAGAACCACATCACATTTATTCTAAATTTGACCACATAATTGGAAGTAAAACACTCCTCAGTAAACGCAGAAACACAGAAATCACAACAAAGTGTCTCTCAGACCACAGTGCAATCAAATTAGAACTCAGGAATAAGAAACTCACTCAAAACCTCACAACTACATGGAAACTGAACAACCCGCTCTTGAATGACTACTGGGTAAATAACGAAGTGTACCAGAATCTCTGGGACACATTTAAAGCAGTGTGTAGAGGGAAATTTATAGCACTAAATGCCCACAAGAGAAAGCAGGAAAGATCTAAAATCGACACCCTAACATCACAATTAAAAGAACTAGAGAAGCAAGAGCAAACAAATTCAAAAGCTAGCAGAAGGCAAGAAATAACTAAGATCAGAGCAGAACTGAAGGAGATAGAGACACAAAAAACCCTTCAAAAAAAATCAATGAATCCAGGAGCTGGTTCTTTGAAAAGATAAACAAAATAGACCACTAGCAAGACTAATAAAGAAAAAAAGAAAGAAAAATCAAATAGACACAATAAAAAATAATAAAGGGGATATCACCACTGACCCCACAGAAATACAAACTATCATCAGAGAAAACTACAAACACCTCTACGCAAATAAACTAGAAAATCTAGAAGAAATGGACAAATTCTTGGACACATACACCCTCCCAAGACTAAACCAGGAAGAAGTTGAATCTCTGAATAGACCAATAACAGGTTCTGAAATTGAGGCAATAATTAACAGCCTACCAACCAAAAAACGTCCAGGACCAGACAGATTCACACTCGAATTCTACCAGAGGTACAACAAGGAGCTGGTACATTCCTTCCGAAGCTATTCCAATAAATAGAAAAAGAGGGAATTCTCCCTAACTCATTTTGTAAGGCCAGCATCATCCTGATACCAAAGCCTAGCAGAGACACAACAAAAAAAAAGAGAATTTTATGCTAACATCCCTGATGAACATTGATGTGAAAATCCTCAATAAAATACTGGCAAACTGAATCCAGACGCACTCAAAAGGCTTATCCACCACAATCAAGTCCGCTTCATCCCTTGGATGCAAGCCTGGTTCAACATATGCAAATCAGTAAACGTAATCCATCACATAAACAAAACCAACGACAAAAATCACATGATTATCTCAATAGATGCAGAAAAGACCTTTGATAAAATTCAGCAGCCCTTCCTGCTAAAAACTCAAAAAACTAGGTATTGATGGAACATATCTCAAAATAGTAAGAGCTATTTATGACAAACCCACAGCCAATATCATACTGAGTGGGCAAAAACTGGAAGCATTCCCTGTGAAAACCGGCACAAGACAAGGATGTCCTCTCTCACCACTCCTATTCAACGTAGTGTTGGAAGTCATGGCCAGGGCAATCAAGCAGGAGAAAGAAATAAAGGGTATTCAATTAGAAAAAGAGGAAGTCAAATTGTCTCTGTTTGCAGATGAAATGATTGTATATTTAGAAAACCCCTTCGTCTCAGCCCCAAATCTCCTTAAGCTGATAAGCAACTTCAGCAAAGTCTCAGGATACAAAATCAATGTTCAAAAATCACAGGCATTCCTATATACCAGTAACAGACAAACAGAGAGCCAAATCATGAGTGAACTTCCATTCACAATTGCTACAAAGAGAATAAAATACCTAGGAATCCAACTCACAAGGGATGTGGAGGGTCTCTTCAAGGAGAACTACAAATCACTGCTCAGTGAAATAAAAGAGGACCCAAACAAATGGAAGAACATTCCATGCTTATGGATAGGAAGAATCAATATTGTGAAAATGGCCATACTTCCCAAGGTAATTTACAGATTCAATGCCATCCCCATCAAGCTATCATTGACTTTCTTCACAGAACTGGAAAAAACTACTTTAAAGTTCACATGGAATCAAAAAAGAGCCCGCATAGCCAAGACAATCCTAAGCAAAAAGAATAAAGCTGGAGGCATCATGCTACCTGACTTCAAACTACACTACAAGGCTACAGTAACCAAAACGGCATGGTACTGGTACCAAAACAGATATATAGACCAACTGAACAGAACAGACCTCAGAAATAACACCACACATCTACACTCATCTGATCTTTGACAAACCTGACAAAAACAAGCAATGGGGAAAGGATTCCCTATTTAACCAATAGTGTTGGGAAACTTGGCTAGTCATATGTAGAAAGCTGAAACTGGATCCTTTCCTTACACCTTATACAAAAATTAACTCAAGAGGGATTAAAGACTTAAATGTAAGACCTAAAACCATAAAAACCCTAGAAGAAAACCTAGGAAATACCATTCAGGAGATAGGCATGGGCAAAGACTTCATGACTAAAACACCAAAAGCAATGGCAACAAAAGCCAAAACTGACAAATGGGATCTAATTAAACTAAAGAACTTCTGCACAGCAAAAGAAACTATCATCCGAGTGAACAGACAATCTACAGAATGGGAGAAAATTTTTGCAATCTACCCATCTGACAAAGGGCTAATATCCAGAATCTTAAGAACTTAAACAAATGTACAAAAAAAAAACAAACAACCCCATCCAAAAGTGGTCAAAGGATATGAACAGACACTTCTCAAACAAGACATTGATGCAGCCAACAGACATGAAAAATGCTCATCACCACTGGTCATCAGAGAAATGCAAATCAAAACCACAATGAGATACCATCTCATGCCAGTTAGAATGGCGATCATTAAAAAGTCAGGAAATAACAGATGCTGGAGAGGATCTGGAGAAATGGGAATGCTTTTATACTGTTGGTGGGAGTGTAAATTAGTTCAATTATTGTGGAAGACAGTGTGGTGATTCCTCAAGGATCTAGAACTAGAAATACCATTTGACTCAGCAATCCCATTACTGGGTATATACCCAAAGGATTATAAATCATGCTGCTATAAAGACACAAGGACAGGTATGTTTATTGTGGCACTATTCACAATAGCAAAGACTTGGAACCAACCCAAATACCCATCAATGATAGACCGGATGAAGAAAATGTGGCATATATACACCATGGAATACTATGCAGCCATAAAAAAAGGATGAGTTCATGTCTTTTGCAGGGACATGGATGAAGCTGGAAACCATCATTCTCAGCAAACTATCACAAGGACAGAAAACCAAACACTACCTGTTCTTACTCATAAGTGGGAATTGAACAATAACAACACATGGACACAGGGCGGGGAACATTACACACTGGGGCCTGTGGGGGGTGAGGGGCTGGGGGAGGGATAGCATTAGGAGAAATACCTAATGTAAATGACAAGTTGATGTGTGCTGTAAACCAACATGGCACATGTATACGTATGTAACAAACCTGTACATTGTGCACATGTACCCTAGAACTTAAAGTATAATTCAAAAAAAAAAAAAAAAGAGTTTGCCAGTTAAAGAGCAGCATGGTGGAAGTAAGAAATGAGGATAAATCAGACGGTCATTGGAGGATTATATGAGGTCAAGGAAGGGTTTTTCTTCATGCAAGTGACATTGGGCTTACCAATGGGGAAAAAGTTTACACAATGGGGGAAAAGAGATAAAAACAATGGATGAAGAAAGAAAAGAAATACCAAAAAGTTGAAGGTTGCAAAGGAGCAGAGGGTGAAGTAGGGGAAACATGCTATGTACCTACACCAGAAACAGGATGTGCCCCTGGAAAGTGTCCACTTCTACCTTTATTTTAAAATGGAGGCTGGGCACGGTGTCTCACATCTGTGATCCCAACACTTTGGGAGGCCAAGGCGGGCAGATCACTTGAGGCTAGGAGTTCAAGACCAGCCTGGCCAACATAGCGAAAACCCATCTCTACCAAAAATACAAAAATTAGCCAGGTGTGGTGGTGCATGCCTGTAATCCCAGCTACTCAGGAGGCTGAGGCAGGAGAATCGCTTAAACCTGGGAGGCGGGGATTGCAGTGAGCTGAGATCATGCTACCACCCTCCAGCCTGGGCAACAGGTTGAGACCCCATTTTGAAAAACTAAATAAATAAAATAAAAGTAAAAATGGAGAAATGGGGCCAGAAGGTAGGTCCAAGGTTATCCATGGAGATGATGACAGAGGTAGAATTAAAAATGTTTGGGCCAGGTGTGGCGGCTCACACCTATAATTCCAGCACTTTGGGAGGCCAAGGCAAGAGGATTGCTTGAGCCCATGAATTCAAGACCAGCTTGGGCAACACAGTGAGACCTAACCTCTACAAAAAATTAAACAATTAGCTAGGCATGGTGGCACATGCCTATGGTTCCAGCTACACAGGAGGCTGAGGTGGGAGGATTACTTGAGCCCAGGAGGTCAAGACTGCAGTGAGCTGTGATCACACCACTGCACTCCAGCCTGGGTGACAAAGCGAGACCCTGTCTCAAAAAAAAAAAAAAAAAAAAAAAGTAGTCCAGGGGCTGTTTGGTGTGGTGTCCTTTATGCAGAAGGCAGATGGTTAATAAGGACTTATGAAGTTTTTAGCAGATGAAGGCATACTGTGCACCAGATGGAAAAATAAGTCCCAGCATTGCTAGGAGAATCTTAGGGTTAGACACAGAGGAGGTCATAGAAGGTAGGATCAGGAGAGTAATCTCTCACACTTGCATACTTTTACGTATTGATCCTGGGTAACGAAATTTGACATCAAAATTCTCTGACCTGTATCTATTAAGCATTTATTATATGCCAAGTGTTTTGGTTATCTATTGCCGGATAACAAACTGCCCCAGAACTTAGTGGCTTACAACTACTTCAATTTTATTTATTATTTATTTATTTATTTATTTTTAGAGAGAAATTCTTGCTGCATTGCTCAGGCTGGACTAGAACTTCTGGGCTCAAGCAATCCTCCCACCTCAGTCCTACTTTATGATATCTTACACTTCCGTGGGCAGTAATGTGGACAGGGCCTGGCTGGGCAATTCAGTTCTGTTTCATGTGGCATCAGCTGAGGTTACTCAGTGGTAGCCAGCTGGTGGCTGGGCTTTTTTGGAGGGCCTAAGCCAGCCCCATTCACATGTCCGGTACGTTGGAGGGAATGGCTAAATGACTGGGTTCAGCTGGGACTGCTGATCTTGGCACCTACACGGGGCCTTTCCCACATGGTGCTCTTAGGTGAGTCAGACTTCTTATGTGGTGGGGTAGGGCTCCCAGAGACCATGTGCCAAGACACCTGGGTGAAAGCTGTGAGGTTTCTTAGGACTCAGCTTCAGAAGTCCCAGAATGTCATTTCTGCTTTACTCTACTCACCAGTCAAGCCACCCAGGTTGGTCCAACTCAAGGAGAGGGCAGCTAGACTCTAACTCTCAAGGGGAGGAGTAGCAAAGAATTTGCACCATCTTGAATCCACCACATCAAATAAGTGCTGTGCATGTGTGACCTTGCATAATCCTCTCAACAGCCCTATGGTAAGCGCTCTTATCACCTCCATTTAAGAGATGAGGGAATTAAGATACAGTGAGTTTTGGAAACCTGACTAAGCTCATGCAGCTATGAGAACTGGATTCAACCCAAGCAGCCTGGCTCCTGGACATGTTATGTACCAGTATTCTATGGCAAGCAAGACAGATACTGCCTGTATCCCACCATCAAGTTTGAAAAGAACTGTCTCTTTAGAATGTTACAGCAGGAGGTACCTTAGCAGTCTCCTAAGGCAAGCCCTTCATTTACATGATGAAGAAATGCAAGCCCAGGCTGCCTAAGTAACCACTCTTCTGTGCAGCGTCCTGTCCTGGTGGAGATCCTTTGAGTCACAAGAGCACCTGTTGGCTTATCTCCTTTTGGCAAACAAAGAAATGGCCTCAGAAATTTTAAATGACTTCTGCTAGACTACACAGCAGGAGTATAACTAAGCCAGAATCTGAAGACCCGTTCCAAATTCCATCATCTTCCCACTACTCTGAGCTGCCTCAACATAACAGATTAGAAGAGGCCCTAGGATGCCCAGAAATGAGGATGAAAGCTTGGATTTTTCCTAGGATCCAAATGAAATTGCGCACCTCCTACCAGATAGTTGCTACCTGGGGTAGGGTTCACTGAGATCTTCTTTCCAGATCTAAAATTAGGAATTTTGCCCCCTGGAAAATCATAGGGCTCTAATCGAGATTATAAATGGCTTAGCTTGAGTTCCTCCCACTCCCTGAAAGTGGAGCCTAAGACAAGGAATCAGGTATAGATGGTTTATCTGGGATCTGATCCCAGGAAGCAAGATACTCAGGAGGGCGAGAGAAGGAGGAACAGGCAAATAAGGACCCATCGACAAGGTCACAAGTGCGGATGTGGGGGCAGATCCCATCAGAACCTTCTGCAGAGCGGATAGCATGACTCAGAGTGGTCCACTCAAGTGCAGCAGCCACGGCTGCAACTGGAATCAGAGGTGAGGTTCTGTGGATGTGAGTCAGGACCCCAGAGGTGTCTGAGCCTCCTGAGAAAGGAACCTTTAATCCGAGACCAGAAGGATGAATCAGAATCAGAGGAAAGGAAGCAGGGAGAGAAAGGCGAACATTCTGTTCAGAAAAAACAGGAAGTTCAAGGGTAGGAGAGCAGGGCCCTTTTGTAGAACTAGGGGAAAAAATTACCTGAGGCTGCAATAGAGACAGCAAGAGAGGAGGTGAACAAATGATGGGAAATGGAACTTGGTGGGGGGCCTGTAAAGCAAGTTGAAGCTTCATCTGAAGGGCAACAGGAGCCCCTGAAAGGTTTTTAATAGGGGAGAGAATGTTCAGATTTTCATTTCTAAAAATGGTTATAATGTCCCCTCAGCAGGTGGACTCCCTGCTGCTTTTCCAAAGAAAATGCAAGCATCAAAGTGGCAAACCAAACTTTCATGGCAACATATAGCATATATGGTCTGCACACATGGGGCCTTCAAATACCAAGAGATTCTTCTACAGATGCAAATATTGCCTACAGATTCTGTTCAGATTGGAGGACCTGAGCCCAAAGCCCCTCCCAACACAGGTCTCTAGAAATGAGATAAATGTGGTTTTGATCCATGACAATGTTAGGAAGCTGGAAGGAGTTTCCTTAAGAATAAGAAATCTTGAAAATTCCCTGAAATATGGAAGCCAGTCAAATCAGAGTTTAAAAGGATCCCTATACTGAAGCTTATGTGGGCAAACACTTTTGCATAAAAATGAGAGATGGGAGGTAGCTCCAAGAATACTCAAAGCCTTGAGGTAGGCCAGGCGTGGTGGCTCACACCTGTAATCCCAGTACTTTGGGAGGCCAACGCGGGTGGATCACTTGAGGTCAGAAGTTCAAAACCAGCCTAGCCAACATGGTGAAAACCCCATCTCTACTGAAAATACAAAAATTAGCTGGGCGTGGTGGGACACGCCTATAATCCCAGCTACTCAGGAGGCTGAGGCAGGAGAATCACTTAAACCCAGGGGGGTGGAGGCTGCAGTGAGCCAAGATCACACCACTGTACTCCAACCTGGGCAACAGAGTGAGACTCCATCTCAAAGAAAAAAAACAAAAGCAAAAACAAAAAACAGGGATTGCTGGGGCCCACCCCATGAGCTTCGGATTCATTTGGTCTGGGTTTTCATTTCTCACAAGATCCCAAGAGAGGTTGATGCTGCTGGCTCAGGGATCACACTTTTAGAAGCATTGCTCTACTGATGACCTCTGCAATTTTAAGTACTAAACAGCTATTTCTTGTTTCATCAAGGTTTGCAATCTCTTGACCTACCAATTTAAAAGATTAAGATACTAAGAAAACTTCTGTTATTCTACTTTTACTTTCATTTAATCAAATTTAATGACATTTGCATTTTATGTTATCACCATAGTTCTGATTTTGGCTTGACCGTAAATACTGAAAACCAATAAATAGTGCTAATTTGATTGTGGCTTCATGATTATTGCTCACAGTTGAGCCAAAACAAGTGTCATGATTATATATCCTCCTCTATAGTTGCAAAGTTAAAGCCCAGGAATATGCAACTTCTACTGCAGATAGAACATTCCTAGGATCAACATTCTTTTCTTCTTTATACTCTTCTACTTACTCAAAATCCTACCATTTTAAGTTTCGGTATGCTGTTTCCATTTCCATTTGCCTTAAGAAATTTTTTAGTTTCCCTTTGAATTATTTCATTGACCCATTGAAGGTCTCACACTGAAAGTCTCACATCATCAAGTAAAAGTTCAGTCCTAAAACTATACACATCATAAGTTCTCAAAACTCATGGTCTAAAACTGGTCATGTGACCAGGCGCAGTGGCTCACCCCTGTAACCCCAGCACTTTGGGAGGCTAAGGTGGTCAGATCACCTGAGGCCAGGAGTTCAAGACCAGCCTGGCCAACATGGTGAAACCCTGTCTCTACTAACAATACAAAAATTAACTGGGCACGGTGATGGGTGCCTGTAATCACAGCTATTTGGGAGGCTGAGGCAGGAGAATCACTTGAACTTGGGAGGCAGAGGTTGCAGTGAGCTGAAATCACTCCACTGTATTCCAATAGCAACAGAGTGAGACTCTGTCTCCAAAAACCTCAAAAATCCTTGAGGTAGAAGAGCCTGGGAGCAGTAGTAGCTCTGCATACCTAAAGGGAAATGAGCTGGGGCACCAAAGTAGCAACTGTGAGGTCAACATTGCCCTTTGGACTAAGCAGCAACAGAGCAATAGAGGTGTCTGCCCCCATGGAGGAGCCAGGAGTATGAGCCTTTAGGACCCAGAGCTAAAATAGTGTTCCAGGGGACTGGTGACATAAAGAAAGAATGAGGAGCTCCCTCCCCATGAAATGCCTCCCTGGCCGCTCTATGTCTGACTCACACCCTGTCTCCTGCAGGTAAACTGCAATAAACAATCAAAGACAGGCTAACAGGGATCCCCCAAAACAAAGATGATTCTTCAGTTAAGACTCACTAAGCAATTGTGGAAATCTATCTCTGTGCAATAGACATCATCCTCTTACCAAATACAGAACTTGCACCTGAGGAAATAGAGCTGATAGCTGAGCTGGGCTGAATAATTAAATTATCGGGGAGATGTAAGATTACCATATGCAAACACTGTGAATGATTATTTATTTGTTTATTTATTTTTTTAAACAGGGTCTCACTCTGCCACCTGGGCTAGAGTACATAGATGTGATCACAGCTCACTGCAGCCTCAACCTCCATGGCTCAAGCAACAATCCTGCTTCAGTCTCCCAAGTAGCTGGCACTACAGGTATATACCATCACACCCAGATAATTTTTGTATTTTTTGCAGAGAAAGGGCTTTGCCATGTTGCCCAGGCTGATCATGAATTCCTGGGCTCAAGCAATCTGCCTGCTTCAGCCTCCCAAAGTGCTGGGACTACAAGAGTGAGCTGCTGCAGCCAGCCATGAATGATTTCTATTTGGGAAGTTAACTTAAAATTTGATAATTTAAAATATTCAATATATAAGCTGAGTAGTAATAGAATGAACTGCCAAAGAGAAAATGTGTGAGTTATAAAATCAAGCCAAGAAAACTTCCAGAATGTAACTAAGATTTCTATTTTTTCATATTTTATTTATTTATTTATTTATTTAGAGATGAAGTCTCACTGTGTTGCCTAGGCTGGAGTACAGTGGCATGATCTTGACTGCAACCTCTGCCTCCTGGGTTCAAGTGAGTCTCAGGCCTCAGCCTCCCGAGTACCTGGGATTACAGGTGCCCGCTACCATGCCCAACTAATTTTTATATTTTTAGTAGAGATGGGGTTTCACCATGTTGGCCAGGCTGGTCTCGAACTCCTAACCTCAAGTCATCCGCTTGCCTCAGCCTCCCAAAGTGCTGGGATTACAGGTGTGACCTACAACGCCTGGCCAGATTTTTAAAATGTAAAACAGAAGTTAAAGTGATATATAATATAAATTGGACTTAGCTAGAATTTAAATCTTCTGCTCTTCAAAAGACACTGTTAAGAAAATAAAAATACAAGCCTAGACTTGGAAAAAATGTTTGCAAAACATGTATCTATTAAAAGACTTGTATCCAGAATATGTAAAGAACTCTCAAAACTCAATGATAAGAAAAAGAAACAACTCAATAAAAAATATGCAAAAGATATGAATAAACACTTAACTAATGAAGATATATAGATGGCAAACAAAAACATGAAAATATGCTCAATATTATTAGTTATTGGAAAAACAAATTAAAACCATAAGAGACTTAATACCACTACATGCCTATTAGTATGACAAAAATTAAACAGACTGACCACACCAAGTACTGGTGAAGATGCTGGTGAACTGGCACTCTCATACACTACTGGTAGGAAGGTAAAATGGTGCAACCACTTTGGAAAACAGTGTAACAGTTTCTTTAAAATTTAAACATGTACCTACAATATAATTTAGTCATCTCATTCTTAGGTTTTTATCCAAAAGAAAAGAAAATACACGTCATACAGAGACTTGTCTACAAACATTCACATCAACTTGATTTTTAATAGCCCAAAAGTGCAAACATCTATAGATGTCCATACGTAGATGAATAGATAAATAAATTGTGGCATATTCATATAATGGAATAACTACTCAACAATATAAAGGAATAAACAAGCAATAACATGAATGAATCTCAAAATAATTTTGCTGAGTGAAAGAAGACAGAAAAATAGTCCATATTATATTATTTTATTTATATAAAATTCTAGGAAATATAACTAATCTACAGTGACAGAAAGCAGATCAGTGGTTGTCTGGGATCAGCAGTGGGAGGGACAGGTGGGATGGCAGAGAGGAATTACAAAAGGCAAGAAGAAACTTTTGAGAGTATTAGATATGCTCACCATCATGATTGCAATGATGGTTTCCCAGGTACAGACATATGTCAAAACTTATCAAATAGCATCTTTTAAATATGTACAGTTTACTGTATATCAGTTATACCTTAATAAGGCTATTACTCTGTGTGTGTGTGTGTGTGTGTGTGTGTGTCTGTATCGGTATGTCTCAATTTTATATGGCCATGACTCTTTTCCCTGCTCACCTGTTGCCCCAGTTTGCAGAGCCATGACATATGCAATGAGACAGACCTAGGCATGATCCTGGCTCCACTGTCATTCTGGCTGTGTGCCCTTCAGTAAATGATTTACACTTTCAGAGCCTTCATTTTTTTCCTTCAAAATGGAGTAGTGCTTGGGATTATATTAGTGAATGTCAAACGCCTTTCACATAGTAGGTTCTTGAAAACTTTAGACCACCAATCACCCCAGAAACTGAACCAGCCATATTTATGATTGCCCCTAAGGCATTAACTTTATTTTTAGCTAAAGACACCAGCATGCAATCGCCTTGAGTCCAAAGGTCCAGGGGGAAAGATGTTGAAATGCTGAGCACGGCCCTGCAGGCCCATCTGCTCTGCATTAGTCAGCCTTCCTCTGTTTATTATTCCATGTGTTAAATCTCCTCCAATTCTTGTGTGAAAAGTTCGGGTGCACAATAACCTCTTTATCACATTTTCAAATTCTGGGCCTGTTCTGGAAAGTTTACACCTTTTTCTTGTTCCCATTGTTTTCATGTGGATTCAGATTTCTGAAAAAGGCATTTGGAGCACTTTGCTGAAAATATTTGTGTGTAAAGCTTGATGAGACAAACATTGCCCAAAAGTGAGAATTAGATGTCAGAGGAATTAAAACTATACCACGTGGGCCATGTGGTACAGCTGTGGCTGTGTGAGGAGAATCTGAGGCACAGGATGGTGGTTGAGAGCCTGTGGTTGGGCAATACTCTTAGCCGCTCTCCTTTGGGGAATAAATTAAATAATACTGAAAAGAATAACAGAAACATGCCAATGTTGGAGCAGAGAATAAAAGGGTCACAAAACTCTGTAAAAATAAATGCATCATAACAATATTGCTTACCATTCATTGAGTATTATTTGTGTACCTTGCTTCACTAAGTGCTATTTTATTGAAACCTCACAACACACCTTCAGTTAGGTATAGAATAAGCAAGGGTTCTTTTGGCCATAAGTGACAGGAAGTCCACCTCAAACTGGCTTACCACATAAAGAACTTTTTATTGGATATGTAAGTTTAAAGTGCAGATTTAGTTCTACCTTCAAGTAAGACTTGATCCAGCAGCTCCAAAAGATATTTTCAAAGACCAAGACTCTTTTCCTCTTCTCTCTGCCTTCTTATTAGCTTTCTCTTTGGGCTTCATGGAGTCAGTTCAGATGTCCCAGGTTTCCCATGGTGGCAAAATGGCTGCAGCTTTTCTAGACCTCACATCCTTACAGAGAAAGAGAGAATAAACCCTGAAATTCACTCTCATTGGTCGCAAATGGGTCATGTGTCCATTCCTAAACAGATCACTGTGGTGGGGAGGGGGAGGTGAGTAAGAAAGGTTGATTATATCACGTCTTTGGAGTAGGGGATGGGGAGGTAGTCCACACCCAGTAACTAGATGTCGGTTCAATCCCAACCAAAGCTGCAGGTTGAGAAATGGGGAGAGGTGGCATCCCAAGGGAAAAAAGGGAAAGGGCTAATTCCAAAAGGGAAATGGATGCTGGGGACACATCCAGTGAACGCCCACTATAGGGTACTCATTCATTCATTCGTTCACTATTTAGAAATTGTCAAACAGTATTTAGGAGCTGGGGCCACATCAGAAAATAAAAAGCGAAAATCTCTATGGTAGATTCTGTTGATGCCCCCACTGCATGTCCCCTTGACACACCTGCAACTGTGTTGGACAGTTCCTATGCACAGGAACTATGTCTACCTCTCTGCTTCTTGGCCAGAAGGCTTTCTCTGCACGGGGCAAGCTTGCACAGCCCATGCACAAGTCAGTCTGAATGTACCAGAGATTTAAGCCTCCCTACATTCAACAATGGGCAGGAGTTGGGGACAATACTCCAGTTTTTCTATCTCTAGGTAGGAAATGTATGAGAATTTCAGCTCAACAGGGCTTCTCAGAGGATCTCCAAAGAATTGTCCACAGCACTAATAAGTTTACTAATGCCTCCTTTATTGATTTTACTTTCTATGGTTTTTTCCCCCAGTTCCCTTTCTTATACCCTTCAGGATCATCTCCCAAATGAAGAGCCAACCCCATATCCCCTGTCTCAAGGATCAGCTTTCAGTGGAACTCAAACTCAGACCATCGCTGCCTTCATGGGCTTACATTCTGGTGGCAGGAGGAGATGAATAATAAAATAAATGAGCAAACTACGTGATGTTATATTAAGATAGGTGTTGTAGAGGAATATAAAGTAGAGAAGGGGATAGAGTGATGGGGTGGGTATGGGTGCAATCTTAAGGCCTTGAGGAAAACACTACAGGTAAGTCAAGACCTAAAGAAGATGTAAGGTTAAGCTATGTTAACAGTCAGGTTAGGCTGTATTATGCTAAGATAACAAGTAACTCACAGACAATGATGGCTGAAACGACAGAGGTGTATTTCTCACTGAAACCACATGTTCATTTCAGGTCAGCTGGGACATTGCTCCACATGCATTCATTTAGCAATCAGCTGAAGAAACATAGCTAGTTATTATGGGAGACAGAAAAAAAGAATTCTAGAAGGTCTCATCTCATCAAGCAAAAGTTCAGCCCTAAAGTTATACATATTGTAAGTTCTCAAAACTCATTGTCTAAAACTGGTCATGTGGCCAGGCACAGTGGCTCACTGCTGTAATTTCAGCACTTTGGGAGGCTGAGGCAGGCAGATCACCTAAGGTAAGGAGTTCAAGGCAAGCCCGGCCAACATGGTGAAACCTGATCTCTATTAAAAATACAAAAATTAGCCGGGTGTGCTGGTGTACATCTGTAATCCTAGCTACTTGGGAGGCTGAGGCACAAGAATTGCTTGAACCTGGGAGGCAGATGTTGCAGTGAACTGAGATCCTGTCACTGTACTCCAGCCTGGGCGACAAAGTGAGACTCTGTCAAAAAAAAAAAAAAAAAAGTAAAAAATAAAATAAAACTGGTAATGTGGCCCCACCAATCACAAGTGATGAAGGAGGTACAACTTACCAAGTGTCTGGTTGACAGAGAGATAAAAATAATCTGTGGACAGACCTACTAACACCACAGTCCACCCTTCTGGATCACCAAATATTCTGACAAAATATACACACCATCTACTAAGTGGAGAAAAACAACCATATCCAACTCAAAGTCCATGAAGGATAATTTGTCTCCACATCAGATTTGGTTATGATTTACTTGATCCAGAGACGTACAAACTAAAAAGACAAGTTGCCTGAACCCAACATGCAAGACATGAGATCTGGGTTTCAAAAAACAAACAAACAAACAAACATGACAAGCCATACTAAAAGGCAAAAACACAGTTTGAGGAAATAGAATAAGCATCAGAACCAGACAAACATCGCATGCCCTCACTCATATGTGGGAGCTTAAAAAGTGTATTTCATGAAGATAGAGAATAGATTGGTAGTTACCAGAGCCTGGGAAGGAGAGAGGGGGCACAAAGAGAGGTTGATCAATAGGTACAAATACACACTTTGATAGGAGAAATAAGACCCAATGTTTAATAGATAATTATGGTGACTATAGTTTACAATAATCTATTGTATATTTCAAAATAGCTAGAAAAGGCCAGGTGTGGTGGCTCACGTCTGTAATCCCAACATTTTGGGAGGCCAAGGCAGAAGGATTGCTTGAGCCTGGGAGTTTGAGACCAGCCTGGGAAACATAGTGAAACTCTGTGTCTACAAAAAAAAAATTGTAAAAAGTAGCCCGGCATGGTGGTATGCACCTGTAGTCTCAGCTACTCAGGAGGCTAGATGGGAGGATCACTTGAACCTGGGAGTTTGAGACTGCAGTGAGATGTGTTACACCATTGCACTCTAACCTGGGTGACAGAGTGAGACACCATCTATAAAAACATGTTTAATGTTTTTTAAAAATTGCTAGAAGAGAATAAATGTTTCTAGCATAAGAAAATACAAATATTTAGGATTACAAATGTCTTAATTAGACTTATTTGATCATTACAAATTGTATGAATGTATTAAATTATCACATATATCCCCAAAATATGTACATCTATGTATATATTTTTTAATCTTTTTTTTTAAAAGTGAAGGACAAGAGGTCCCTGCCATGCCAGGCACCCACCACTGAAGCCTGGGACATACCATCTGCCTACTCACCCATTCCCTCCACAGTACATGCCAGGTGCCCTAAGTCAACTACCCTCCTCCCCTCAAGATAGCACAATATTGGGCTAACCTGCTATGTTCATGGTCACACTGTTGATTGTCCTGCTGCTGACGGTGTGTGATGAGGGGGGCATCCACTGTATTTTGTATGGCATCTTTTTAAAATCTAAATTCAAGTTTCTGCAAGAACTGATGGGAGACACAGAACCCCAAAAGGGAGATCAAGAGCATTCCAGGTCTGAAACCGAAGAAGACACTTCATTCTCTCCACATCTGAATGATCAGATTCATTCACCAAAAAAGGGTACCTGCTGATGAAGGCCACTGTCCCCACACATAGTCTGTTATTGGTGAATGATGAAAGAAAATTGCTAGCCTCTGTCTTTAGTGACTTGGCTTTGAAATTTACTAAACGACTGAAGAACATTTATACTTGGATTTTAAGTCCAAAAAAAGAAAAAAGAAAGAAAGACAAATACAGACTCAAAGACATTCCCAAACAAAAATTGAGAGAATTTGTTACCAGTAGACTTACCTTGCAAGAAATTTTAAAAGAAGCTCTTCTGACAGAAGAAAATTATATAGGTCAGAAATTCAGATCTACATAAAGAAAGGAAGGGCATTAGAGAAGGAACAAGTGAAGGTAAAATATAAAGTTTTCTTTTTCTTTCTCTTTTCTTTTTTTTTTTTTTTTTTTTTTTTTTGAGACAGAGTCTTGCTCTGTTGCCCAGGCTGCAGTGCAATGGTGCAATCTCGGCTCACTGCAACCTCCGCCTCCCAGGTTCAAGCAATTCTTCTGCCGCAGCCTCCCAGGTAGCTGGGACTACAGGTGCATGCCACCACGCCTGGCTAATTTTTGTATTTTTAGTAGAGAGAAGGTTTCACCATATTGGCCAGGCTGGTCTCGAACTCCTGACCTCGTGATCCACCCGCCTCAGCCTCCCAAAGTGCTGGGATTACAGGCCTGAGCCACTGCGCTCGACCTGTTTTTCTTATTCTGAATTGATCTGACAGATAACAGTTTGTTCAAAATAATAATAGCAAGGAGGTGGGGCAAGATGGCCAAATAGACGCCTCCACCAATTATCCTCAACACAAGAATATCAAATTGAACAACTATCCACATACAATGCACCTCCGTAAGAACCAAAAATCAGGTGAGTGATTACAATACCTGATTTTAACTTCATATCACTGAAAGAGACACTGAAGACAGTTGAAAAGACAGTCTTGTGTTGGCTATGCCATTCATCTCCCATTCTCCAGCTCCAGCCATGAGGCATGGAGAGATAATCTGTGTACTTGAGGCAGGAACAGCGCAGTGATTGTGGGACTTTGCAGTGGAAATCAGTGCTTGCCTGTCACAACAGAAAACAACAGCAGGCAGAACTCAGGCGGCGACCACAGAGAAAGCGTTTAGACCAGCCCCAGCCAGAGGGGAATCACCCATCCCAGCACTCAGAACTTGGGTTCTAGCAAGTCTTGCCACCATGGGCTAAAGTGCTCTGTGGTTCTAAATAAACTGGAGAGGCAGTCTACACCACAAGCACTGCAATTTCTAGGCACATCCTGGTGCTGTCTTGGGCTTGGAGCCAGAGCACATGGGGGCCATATGACCTAGTGAAACACTAGCTAAGGGTGTCCAAGGGAGTGCTTATGCCAACCCTCCCTCAACCACAAGTAGCATAGCTGGCAGCCCGGGAAAAGACTCCTTCCTTCTACTTTAGGAGCAGAGAGAGAAGAATAAAGACGACTTTGCCTTGCAATGCGGATGCCAGTGTAGCCACAGTAGGACAGGGCACAGGCAGAGTTCTGAGGCTCCCATTCCAGGCCCTAGCTCCTGGATGATATTCCTAGATACTCCCTGGACCAAAAGGAAACCCACTGCCTTGAAGGGAAGGACCCAGTCCTGGCAACTCTCATCACCCGCTGAATAAAAAGCCCTTGGGCTCTGAAAAATCAGCAGTGGTAGCCAGGCAGTACTCACCATGGGACTTAGGTGAGACTCAGAGATGTGCTGGCTTCAGGTGTAACCCAGCACATTTGAAACTATAGCGGCTATGGGGAGAGGTTCCTTCTGCTTGAGAAAAGGAGAGGTAAGAATAAAAGGGACCTGAGATCCAGCCACTGCACTCCAGCCTGGGTGACAGAGCAAGACCCCATCTCAAAAAAAAAAAAAAAAAAAAAAAAAAGAATAAAAGGGACCTCGTTTGTGGCTTAGGTACCAGCTTGGCCACAGTTTGGTAGAGCACCAGGTAGGCTCATAGGTTTCCTGATTCCAGGCCTTGGCTCTTGGACGATATTTCTAGACCTGCTCTGGACCAAAGGGGAGCCCACTGCCCTGAAAGGAGAGTCCTATATCCAGAAGCATTCACTGCAAGCTGACTGAAGAGCCTTTGGGTCTTGAGTGAACAGCAGTAGCCAGGCAGTACTCACCTGGGACAATGGTGGCTATGAGAAGAGACTCCTCTACTTGTAGAAAGGGGAGGGAAGAGTGGGATATCATCTTGTAGCCTGGGTACAAGCTCAGTCACAGTAGAATAGAACTCCAGGCCCCGGCTCCCAGGAGACATCTCTGGACCCACCTGGGAACAGGAGGAATGTGCTACCCTGCAGAGAAGAACACAAGTCTGGCTGGCTTTGCCACCTGCTAATGGTAGAGCCCTTAGGGCCTTGCACAAACATAGGTGGTAGCCAGGCAGAGGTTACTGAGGGCCTTGGTTGAGACCCATTGCCATGCTGGCTTCAGGCCTGACCAGCATAGTCCCAGTGTTTGTAACCATAGGGGTACGTATGTCACCCCACCCCCAGCTCCAGGCAGCTCAGCAGAGAGAGACTCCATTTGTTTGGGAGAAAGTAATGGAAGAGAACAAGAGTCTCTGCCTGGTAATCCAGTGAATTTTTCAAGATCCTGTCTAAGAACACTAAGTCAGTACCTCCACAAGTCTGCAAATTCACAGCATTACTGGGCTTGGGGTGTCCCCTCATGCAGATATGGCTGCTGTGATCAAAAATTTAGATCATAACACCCAAGTCCCTCTGAATGCCTGGAAAGTCTTCTGAAGAAGGATTAGTACAAACAAGCCTCGACTTCGAAGACTACGATAAATACCCAACTCTTCAATGCCCAGATACCAACAAACTCCATAGCATCAAGACCATCCAAGAAAACATTACTTCACCAATTGAGCTAAATAAGTCACCAGTGACCAATCAAGAAGAGACAGAAATATGTGACCTTTCAGACAGAGCATTCAAAATTGCTGTTTTGAGGAAACTCAATGAAATTCAAAATAACACAGGAAAGGAATTCAAAATCCTATCAGATAAAGTTAACAAAGAAATTGAAGTAATTAAAAAGAATCAAGCAGAAATTCTAGAGTTGAAAAGTGCAAGGAACATGCTGAAGAATAATATAGCAGAGTCTCTCTCTCTTCTTTTTTTTGTTTTGTTTTGAGATGGGGTCTCATTCTGTCACCCGGGTTGGAGTGCAGTGGTGCAATCTTGGCTCACTGCAACCTTTACCTCCTGGGATCAAGTGACCCTCCCACTTCAGCCTCCTGAGTAGTTGGACCAGAGGCACACACCACTATGCTTGGTTAACTTTTTGTATTTTTGGTGGAGACAGGGTTTCACCATGTTGCCCAGGCTGATCTTGAACTTGTAAACTCAAGTGATCTACCTGCCTCAGCTTCCCAAAATGCCAGGATTACAGATACGAGCCACAGTAACCAGTCTATCAGAGTCTCTTAACAGCAGAATTGATCAAGCAGAAGAAAGAATTAATGAGCTTGAAGACAGGCTATTTAAAAATGCACGGTCATAGGAGACAAAGTAAAAAATAATAAAAAAGAATGAAGCATGCTTAGAAGATCTAGAAAAGAGCCTCCAAAAGGCAAATCTAAGATTTATTGGCCTTAAAGAGGCAGTAGAGAGGGAGAGATAAGAATAGAAAGTTTATTCAAAGGGATAATAACAGAGAACTTCCCAAACCTAGAGAAAGATACCAATATTCAAGTATGAGAACGTTACACAACACCAGGCAGATTTAATCCAAATAAGGCTACCTCAAGACATTTAATAATCAGACTCCAAAAGGTCAAGGAGAAAGGAAGGATCTTAAAAGTAGCAATAAATAAAAAAGAAATAACATACAATGGAGGCTGGGCACTGTGGCTCATGCCTGTAATCCCAGAACTTTGGGAGGCTGAGGCAGGTGGATCACTTGAGGTCAGGAGTTCTAGACCAGCCTGGCCAACATGGTGAAACCCCGTCTCCACTAAAAACACAAAAATTAGCTGGCAGTGGTGGTGGGCGCCTGTAATTCCAGCTACTCAGGAGCCTGAGACAGGAGAATCATTTGAACCCTGGGGGCAGAGGTTGCTGTGAGCTGAGATGATGCCACCTCACTCTGGCCTGGGTGACAGAGTGAAACTCCATCTCAAAAAAAACAAGGCCGGGTGCGGTGGCTCACACTTGTAATCCCAGCACTTTGGGAGGCTGAGGTGGGCAGATCACAAGGTCAGGAGATCAAGATCATCCTGGCTAACACTAACCGTCTCTACTAAAAATACAAAAAATTAATCGGGCGTGGTGGCAGGCGCTGTAGTCCCAGCTACTCGGGAGGCTGAGGCAGGAGAATGGCATGAACCTGGGAGGTGGAGCTTGCAGTGAGCCAAGATTGTGCCTCTGCACTCCAGCCGGGGGGACAGAGCAAGACTCTGTCTCAAACAAAAACAAACAAACAAAAAAAAACAAAAAAAAAACATACAATGGAGCTCCAATATGTCTGGCAGTGGACTTCTCAGTGGAAATCTTACAGGCCAGAAGAGAGTGACATGACATATTTAAAGTGCTGATGGAAAAAACTTTTCTCCCAAAATAGTGTATCCAGCGAAAGTATCCCTCAAACATAAAGGAGAAATAATATCCCAGACAAACAAAAACTGAGGGATTTCATCAACACCAGAGCTGTTCTATAAGAAATGCTAAAGGGAGTTCTTCAATCTGAAAGAAAAGAATGTTAATAAGCAATAAGAAATCATCTGAAGGTACAAAACTCACTGGGAATAGTAACTACATAGAAAAGCACAGAATAGGCTGGGTGTGGTGGCTCACACCTGTAATCCTAGCACTTTGGGAGGCCAAGGCAGGTGAATCACTTGAGGTCAGGAGTTTGAGACAAACCTGGCCAACACGGTGAAATACTGACTCTACTAAAATTACAAAAATTGGCCAGATGTGGTGGCACATGCCTGTAGTCTTAGCTACTTGGGAGGCTGAGGCAGGAGAATTGCTTGAATCTGGGAGATGGAAGTTGCAGTGAACCAAGATCATCCATTACATTCCAGCCTGGGCAACAGAGCAAGACTCCATCTCAAAAAAAAAAAAAAACAAAAAAAAGAAAAGAAAAGAATATTATAACACTGTAATTGTGCTGGGTAAACTACTTATATCCTGAGTAGAAAGACTAAACAATGAGCCAATCAAAAGTAATAACTACAATAACTTTTCAAGACCTAGACAACACAATAAGATATAAATAGAAACAACAAGTAGAGGGTTGAAGTAGAGGGATGAAGATAAACTGCTAAGTTTTCATTAGTTTTCTCTTTGCTTGTTTGTTAGTTTGTTTCCTTGTTTATGCAATCAGTGTTAAGTTGTCATCAGTTTAAAATAATAGGTTATAAGATGTTATTTGCAAACCTCTTGGTATCAACTCAAAAAACATACCACAGATACAAAAGTAAGAAATTAAACATATCACCAGAGAAAGTCACCTTCACTTAAAGGAAGACAAAATCAAGGAAAGAAGGAGGAGAAGACTACAAAACAACCAGAAATCAAATAACAAAATGGCAGGAGTAAGCCCTCACCTGTCAATAATCACATTGAATGTAAATGGACTAAACTCTCCAATCAAAAGAGAGAGTGACTGAATGAATTAAAAAAAAAAATCTATTGCTTACAAGAAACACATTGCACCTATAAAGACTCACATAGACTGAAAATAAAAGGATGGAAAAAGATACTCCACACCAATGGAAACGAAAAGACAGCAGGAGTAGCTACACTTATATCAGACAACATAGATTTCAAGACAAACACTGGCCAGGCACAGTGGATCATGACTGTGATCCCAAGCATTTTGGGTGGCCAAAGTGGGTGGATCACCCGAGGTCAGGAGTTTGAGACCAGCCTGGCCAACATGACAAAACCTCGTCTCTATTAAAAATACAAAAATTGGCCAGGCATGGTGGCACATTCCTGTAGTCCCAGCTACTTGGGAGGGTGAGACAGGAGAATTGCTTGAACCCAGGAGGCAGAGGTTGCAGTGAGCCAAGACATACCACTGCACTCCACCCTAGGTGACAGAGTGAGACCTAATCTAAAAAAAAAAAAAAAAAAAAAGATGTCAAGACAAAAACTATAAAAAGAGACAAGGAAGGTCATTATATAATAATAAAGGAGTCAATTCAGCAAGAGGATATAACAATTGCAAGCATGTATGCACCCAACACTGGAGCGTCCAGGTATACACAGCAAATATTAAAGCTAAAGAGAGAAATACACCTCACTACAATAATAGCTGGAGACTTCAACACCCCACTTTCAGCACTGTACAGATCATCCGACAGAAAATCACCAAGGAAATATTGGACTTCATCTGCACTATAGACCAAATGGACCTAATGCATATTTACAAAACATTTCCTCCAATGGGTGCAGAATGCTCATTCTTCTCCTTAGTACATCAATTATTCTCAAGGATAGACCTTATACTGGACCACAAAACACGTCTTTAAAATTAAAAAAAAAAAAAGAATCTTCCCAGACCACAATGTAATAAAACTAGAAATAATAACAAGAGTTATTTTGGAAACTATACAAACACATGAAAATTAAACAATATGCTCTTGAATGACCAGTGGGTCAATGAAGAAATTAAGAAGAAAATTTTAAAAGTCTCCCAGCCAGGGAAAGCCAGGGACCCGATGGCTTCCCTACTGAAGTTTATCAAATATTTAAAGAAAACTAATACCAATTCTACTCAAACTATTCTGAAAAATAGAGGAGGGAATACTTACAAACTCATTCTATGAAGCCAGTATTATCCTGATACCAAAACCAGACAAAGACACATCAAAAAAAGAAAATGACAAGCTAATATCCCCGATGAACAATGATGGAAAAATCTTCAACAAAATATCAACAAACTGAATTCAACAACACACTAAATTCATCATTGATCATTCATCATGACCAAATGGGCAAGGATGGTACAAGATAAGCAAATAAATTAACGAAATACATTATATCAAAAAAATGAAGGAAAAAACCCATATGATTGTTTCAACTGATGCTGAAAAAGTACTTTATAAAATTCAATATTCCTTTATGACAAAATCCCTCAAAAAACTGGGCACAGAAGGAACGTACCTCAACACAATAAAAGCTATATATGACAGATCCACAGCTAGTATCACACAGAATGGGGAAAAATGGAAAGCCTTTCTTCTAAGATCTGGAACACAACACAAGAATGCCCACTTTCACCACTGTTATTCAACATAGTTCTGGAAATCCTAGCTAGAGCAATCAGACAAGAGAAAGAAAGGGCATCCAAATTGGAAAGGAAGGCCAGGCATGGTGGCTCACGCCTGCAATCCCAGAACTTTGGGAGGCTGAGGCAGGCAGATCACTTGATGTCAGGAGTTTGAGACCAGCCTGGCCAACATGGTGAAAACCTGTCTCTACCAAAAATACAAAAATTAGCTGGGCGTGGTGGTGGAAGCCTGAAATACCAGCTACTCGGGTGGCTGAGGCGGGAGAATCGCTTGAAGCAGAGAGGCAGAAATTGCAGTGAGCCGAGATCATGCCACTGCACTCCAGCCTAGGTGACAGAGCAAGATTCTGTCTCAAAAAAAAAAAAAAAAAAAAAAGGAAAGGAAGAAGTAAAGTTATCATTGTTCGTAGATGATATGATCTTATATTTGGAAAAACATAAAGAATCCACCAAAAAACTATTAGAACTGATAAACAAATTCAGTAAAGTTGCAGGATACAAAATCAACATACAAAAATCAGTAGCATTTCTATATGCCAACAGCAGATAATCTGAAAAAGAAATCAAGAAAGTAATCCCACTTATAATGCTACAAATAAAATTAAATACCTAGGAATTAACTTAACCAAAGAAGTGAATGACCTCTACAATGAAAACTATGAAACACTGATGAAAGAGATTGAGGAAGACACCAAAAAATGGAAAGATATTTCATGTTCATGAACTAAAAGAATCAATATTGTGAAAATGTTCATATTGCCCAAAGCAGTCTATAAATTCAATGTAATCCCTATCAAAATGCCAATGACATTTTTCACAGAAATAGAAAAAACAGGCTGGGCATGGAGGCTCACGCCTATAATCCCAGTACTTTAGGAAGCCAAGGTAGGAGGATCGCCTGAGGTCAAGAGTTTGAGACCAGCCTGGGCAAGATGGTGAGACCCCATTTATACAAAATTTTTTTAAAAAATTAAAATTAGGAGAAAAAGATGCTAAAAGTATATGGAACCACAAAAGATCCAGAATAGCCAAGCCATATTGAGCAAAAAGTACAAAACTGGAGGAATCACATTACCTGACTTCAAATTATAGTACAGAGTATATAGCACAGCATAGTACTGGCATAAAAACAGACACATAGACCAATGGAACCATCAGGCAGGATGAGATCACCAAGGAGACATACATAAGAAAGAGGAAAGGCCTGGAGTCTGAACCTTAGGGCCCTCCAATGTTCAGTGGTCAGGGAAATGAGGATGAACCAGCCAGCAACAAATCTACATCTGCAGTGAACTCACTTTTTACAAAAGTGCCAAGAACTTACATTGGGAAAAACACAGTCTCTTCAATAAATGGTGCTGGGAAAACTGGATATCCATATGCAGAAGAATAAAACTAGACCCGTATCTCTCACCATATACAAAAATAAAATTAAAATAGAGTGAAGACTTAAATCTAAGACCTCAGGCTGGGCATGATGTCTCATGCCTGTAATTCCAGTACTTTGGGAGGCCAAGGCAGGCAGATCATTTGAGGCCAGGAGTTTGAGAGCAGCCTGGGAAACATGCTGAAATGCTGTCTCTACTAAAAATACAAAAACTAGCTGGGCGTGGTGGCACGCATCTGTAATCCCAGCTACTTGGAAAGTTGAGGCAGCAGAATCGCTTGAACCTGGGAGGCAGAGGTTGCAATGAACCAAGATCGTGCCACTGCACTCCAGCCTGGGTGACAGAATGAGAGTCCATCTCAAAAATAAAATAAAACAATGTGTGTGTGTGTGTGTGTGTGTGCGCGTGCGCGCGCGCGCAAGTGTATATATAAAAAACCTCAAACTATGAAAGTGTAGAAAGGAAACATTGAGGAAACTCCCCAAGACTTTGGGCTGGACAAAGATTTCTTAAGTAATACTCCACAAGCACAGGCAAGCAAAGTAAAACATGGACAAATGGGATCACATCAAGTTAAAAAGCGTCTGCAGAATGAAGCAAACAGTCCACAAAGTGAAAAGACAACCCACAAAATAGGACAAAATATATACAAACTATCCATTTGACAAGGGATTAATAACCAGAATATATAAGGAGCTCAAACAACTCTATAGAAAAAAAATCTAATAATCCAATTAAAAATGGCCAAAAGATCTGAACAGGCATTTCTCAAAGGAAGACATACAAATGGCAAATAGGCATATGAAAAGGTGCTCAGTATCACTGATCGTCAGAGAAATGCTAATCAAAATTATGACAAGATGTCATCTCATTCCAGCTAAAATGGCTTTTATGCAAAAGCTAGGCAATCATGAATGCTGGTGAGCATGTAAAGAAAAGGGAACCACCACACACTGATGACGGGAATGTAAATTAGTACAACCACTATGGAGAACTGTTTGGAGGTTCCCCAAAATACTAAAAGTAGAACTATCATATAATCCAGCAATCCCCCTGCTAGGTATACACCCAAAATATGAGGAAATCAGTGTATCAAAGAGATATTTGCATTCCCATTTATTGCAGCACTATTCACAATAGCTGAGATTTGGAAGCAACCTAAGTGTTCATCAGCAGACAAATGGATAAGGAAGATGTGGTACTTATACATAATGGAGTACTATTTGGCCATAATAAAAGAAGGGGACCCTGTCATTTGCAGTAACATGGATAGAACTGGAGGTCATTATGTTAAGTAGGCCAGGCACAGAAAGACAAACTTCACATGTTCTCACTTATTTGTAGGAGCTAAAAATTAAAACAATCCAATTCATAGAGATAGAAAGTAGAATGACGGTTACCAGAGGCTGGGAAGGATAGTGGGAGAGATAGGAGAGGGGATGGTTAATGGGTACAAAATACAATTAGATAGAAAGAATAAGCTACTATCTGATAGCACAACAGGGTGACTACAGTCAACAATAATGTACTGTATATTTTTATTGTAAATAACTAAAATAATATAATTGGATTGTTTGTAACACAAAGACAGAATAAATGCTTGAGGTGATGGATATATTTACCCTTATGTGATTATTAGACATGGTATGCCTGTATCAAAATATTTCATGTACCCTATAAATATATACACCTACTATGTACCCACAAAATGGAAAATTAAAAAAAAAAGCTGGAGTAGTTATATTAATTTCAGACATAGCAGACTTCAAAGCAATGAAAATTATCAAGAATAAAGAGGACCATTACATAATAATAAGACGGTCAGTCCTCCAAGCAGCCATAACAATTCTTAATGTGTATGCAACTAACAACAGAGCATCGAAATACATATGGCAGAAACTGATAGAACTGCAAGGAAAAATAGATGAATCCACTATTATAGTTGGAGATTTCAATACCCCTCTATTACACACAGCAGATAGAAAAATCAATAAAGATATAGTTGAACTCAACAGAGCCAAGAGGCCAGTTCCAAAAGGGAATAATAAAAACAGAACAGGCAGTACTCTAGCAATTTGGAAATCCTGATGAGCAGCTATTGCAAGGCTTTCCCACCCTAGAGATGGGAACTTTTTCATGATTGGGTCCAGGTCTGCTCCCTGGGTGGTGGGCTGCAGGAGGGCAAGGGGGTGCTCCCTGATTATTGTTTTTAGGCCCTTGGCCCTATGCTCTGGAAGATTCTTCCTTCTCCTTTTCCTTTTCACCATATCTAAATTGAGCATTGGCGAATATGCCCTCCCTTGCAGCTGCATTGGGACACAAAACTTGTGCAACTGCTCAGATTCCTTTGACAGCTTCCTCCAACCACAATTCCAGAAACCTGCCTTGAAGGCATCCTTTCAAAGGACAAAACAACATATATACAAGGACATTAATTGCAGCCTTATTTGTAATATCAAAAGACTGGAAACAATTCAAATGTTCATCAAGTATTAAAGTATTATTCTAGTTGGTTGAATACATTATAGTACATTTATACAATGAAATACTGATGCAGCTGTAAAAAGAATGAGGAAGATCTCTCTGAACTGAAGTGACCGCCAGAATACATTGTTAAGTGAGACAAGCAAGATGCAGAACAATGCATATAGTATGCCAACTTTTGTGTAAGAAAAAAGTTATATATATATATGTGTGTGTGTGCACGCACACACACACACACACACACAGAGAGAGAGAGGATTGCAGGCAAGAACCTACAAGATGACCTTGCCTTTAACTGACATGGGGGCAACAGTGAGAGGAAGAGGTTGGGGGCACACCAGGATTCAGACTTGAACATGCTAAACTCAGGATGCCAGTTACGCATCCATCCAATCAGAGATGTTGAACAATCAGTTGGATTTATGAGTCTGAGGGCCAGAAAGGGTCTGAATTGGAGACGTAATTATTAGAGTCACTGGCATACAGCTGGTGTTTAAACCCATGAGGCAGGATGAGATCACTAAGGAGACATACATAAGAAAGAGGAAAGCCCTGGAGCCTGAACCTTAGGGCCCTCCAATATTCAGTGGTCAGGGAAATGAGGATGAACCAGCCAGCAAGAAGAGAGGAGAGGGCCAAGTGAGTGGAAAGTTTCTCAAGGAGAAAATGACTACCTGTGCAGAATCAGATAGGGACAGAGAATGACCATTGGCCTTAGCAACTGACCTTGCCAAGAGCAGTTTCAGAGGAGGCGAGGAGGAGTCCTGATCAGAGAGGCTTTAAGGGGAAATGGAAGCCCACATATTGGGATAGTGAGTATAGTTATATTTTTTAAGAGTTCATCGCTGAAGAGTAGTGGGAAAAGAGACATGGAGTCAAGAGAAGATCAACATTTTAAGATAGGAGAAATGATAGCATGTTTGTATGCTGATGATCCAGTAGCGGGACAAACTGATGATAGCAAAAGTGAGTCTTATCATATAATTTATAAATATGAGGGAAATGATACTTTGGGAGGCAGTTAGGAAAAGTTAAAACTGTTGGCCAATAGGACGTCCATCCCCACCACATCCTAGAATGAGCACAGCATGTCTCTGGCCCTGCCCATCAATAGCCACAAACCTGTGAGCAACTTCTGTCCCAGCCACTGGGGAGACAGGCTGCCACAGAGGGACAATAAAAGTGAAACCACCTCCATTAATCAGTGTACAGGATTAGATATGAATGGCTGAAACCTTGCCAAAAAGCTCCAACTATGACAACTGACCAGGAAAATCAAAAGGCTTTTAAGCAAAAACATGTCTCTGAGAGCTTCTATGAAGCCTGTCTGAAAAAACGGTCACAGAGCTCACAGACACAGCTGTCTAGTCCAAGGGCAGAAAGCAGAGTTCTCCACAGAACCCACTACTGCTGGGAAAGAGAGGAGCAGACCGAGGGCCTACAAAAAACAGGCCCCTGGATGAAGAAATATCTCTCTCCTTTCTCACTTATAGTTGTGTGGTTCATACATTAGCCCTTGTGACAACTTGCTTTGACCAACAGAATGTAATAGATGTGATGGAGTTTGGGATCTGAGCTTAGGCCTCAATAAGCCATGCATGCTCTTATTTGCTCCCTCAGAGCCCTGTGGGGCTGCCATGAAAACAAGCCTGTGCTAGCCTGCCAACTATGAGGGACCACACAAAGTAGAGATAAGCCATCCTGGACCTAGACCAGCCAGCCTCAGCCAACACAGAAGTTGGCTGCAGTTGAATGTGTGAGCCCAACTGAGAGCAGAAGAACCACCCCACTGATCCCAGTCCAAATTGCAAACCCACAGAATTGTGAGCTCATAAACAGCTGCTATTTTAAGCAGCAAACACTAACTTACATACCCAACTAATATCCACAGGTGAGCAAGTAGAATTCAGTGACTATTGGTTTACAATATATCTTTGGTTAAGAATTACTCAATGAGACTTTAAACCTCAATTTTTGGCATTGGTACAATAGAGTATGGCCTGAGGCCAGTCTTGGGGATGAAAGGCAAAGCCTCAAGGATGGAAACAACAAGGGTGGGAGTATGCTCAGAGGTGAACATGAAGAATGGCATGCTGCTATATTTGAATGTTCCCTCCAAAACTCATGTTGAAATTTAATTGCCATTGTAACAGTACTAAGAGATGGGTCTGTGGAGAGGTAATTAGGCCATGATGATTCTGACTTCATGAATGAATTAATGCCATGATTGTGGAAGTACGTTAATTATCGTGGGAATGAGTTCACTATAGAGGAACACATTTGTTCTTCCCTCTCTTGTGTGCATTTTATCTCTTTGCCCTCTCACCTTCTGCCATGTAATGATGCAGCAAGAAGCCCTCATGAGATGCCAACCCCTTGATTCTGGACTTAGACTCCAGGACCATAAAAAATAAATTTCTGTTTATTATAAATTACCTAATCTCAGTTATTATGTTATAGCAGCACAAAATAGACTAAGATACACACCCAGCACCGTTCCATGCCACACTCTGGAAATCAGGCCTGTGATCCTCATATCTCCAGAGACCCACTAGCTCCAGTGCACAGAGTCCAGTCTTCCTAGGAGTCTGTGTGACCCTCTTCGTTGAGGCAGGACCTTCTCGAACCTCATACAACAAATGCGTACCCCTCCTCAATGCTTACATTTCCTTACCTTGTCCACTAGATTCTAGCCAGCATGATCCTGCCTCTGTCCACAAAGACTCACAGCAAGCACAAGCACTTCCTGCTTCTGCAAAGGATGCATTCTGAGGATGCGTACCAAGAAGGAGAGTGCAGAACTCGACATGACTCCCTTACATGTTGGGGAACATGCTGAGCTGCTTATCCAACATCCTCATCCCTTTCTCCCCTACAAAGAGAACAGGTAGAAATGTGCCCAGATAAAGACTACATATCCCAAACTCCCTTACAGTGAGAGGAGTCATTCATTCATCCCTCTAGAACTTATTGAATACCTACTGGGTTTCAGGCAAGTTCTGGAGATGCCCCAGTGAACATAACAGATTAAGTGTTTGTCCTCATGGAGTCACATGGTAGTAGGGAGAAAGGGTGACAATAGGCAAATGCCCAAGAAAATAATGTAGAAACAGTATATCACATGGTGATGACTGCTTCAAAAATACATAGAGTAGGGTACAGGAAATCGAGTTTGCACAGCAAGAGTGAGAGCACTATTTTTTGTAAGATAGTCAAAGAGGACCTCTCTGAAAATGTCTTTTTTTTTTTTTTTTGAGATGGAGTCTCACTCTGTTGCCCAGGCTGGAGTGCAGTGGCATGATCTCAGCTCACTGCAACCTCTGCCTCCCAGGTTCAAACGATTCTTCTGCCTCGGCCTCCCGAGTAGCTTGGATCACAGGTACCCGCCACCATGCCTGGCTAATTTTTGTATTTTTAGTAGAGATGGGCTAGTAGAGACGTTTGCCAGGCTGGTCTCAAACTTCTGATCTCAGGTGATCCACCCACCTTGGCCTCCCAAAGTGCTGGGATTACAGGCATGAGCCACCATGCCCGGATGAAAATGTCATATTTGAGCAGACATCTGACAAAGATGTTAGAAGCACAACACATAATATCCAGTGCAAGAGCATTTCAGCTGGAGGCAACAGCAAATGCAAAGGCCCTGAGGTAAGAACGTGCCTCAAGGTACTGCAAGGAGAATAGCGTGGCTGAGTAGTGGGAGCAAGCAGCAGAATACCAGGCAATCAGAGAAGTGTCCCACAGGGCTTTTCTGGCCACTAAAAGAATGAGACGGGGTCTCCTGTGGCAGGGGGTTGAACAGAAAGTGACATGGCCTGACTTCAGTTTTAGAAAGATTACTCTTACCGGCACATTGATAAAAGATTTTAAAGGCCAAAGGCAGAAACAGGAGACAGTGCAATAGGCCATTTTCTTTTTTTTATATTTTTTTTTATTTTTATTTTTTTTGAGACGGAGTCTCGCTCTGTTGCCCAGGCTGGAGTGCAGTGGAGCAATCTCGGCTCACTGCAAGCTCCGCCTCCTGGGTTCACACCATTCTCCTGCCTCAGCCTCTCGAGTAGCTGGGACTACAGGCACCTGCCACCACGCTTGGCTAATTTTTTTGTATTTTTAGTAGAGACAGGGTTTACCGTGTTAGCGAGGATGGTCTCGATCTCCTGACCTCGTGCCACATTAGCCAGGATGGTCTCGATCTCCTGACCTCATGATCTGCCTGCCTTGGCCTCCCAAAGTGCTGGGATTACAGGTGTGAGCCACCGCACCCAGCCACAAGAGGCCATTTTCTTAATATAGTTTTAAAATGATGATGGTTTGGATCAGGGTGATGGCAGTGAAAGCAGAAAGAAGCAGTTAGAATCCACATGCATTTTTAAAGCAGAGACAGCAGGATTTGCTGGTGGACTGAAATGTGCAGCGAGCGAGAAAGAGGGGAGTATAGGGTTTCAGCCTGAGCACCTGGAAGGATGGAACTGCCATTCACCAAGAAGACGAGGTGCCCACTGGACATCTGTTACAGACTGAATTGTACCCTCACCAAAGTTTTATGTTGAGGTCCTAGCTCCCAATGTGACTGTATTTGGAGACAGGGCCTTATCAAGGTAATTAAGATTAAATTAGGGCCAAGTACAGTGGCTCATGCCTATAATCTCAGCACTTTGGGAGACCAAGGCAGGAGGATTGCTTGATGCCAGGAGTTTAAGACCAGCCTTGGCAACATAAAGAGACTCCATTTCTACAAAAAAATTTAAAATGTAACTGGGTGTGGTGGTATGCACCTGTAGTCCTCACTACTCAGAAGACTAAGGCAGGAGGATCACTTGAACCCAGGAGTTCAAGGTTGCAGTAAGCTGTGATTATATCATGCCACTGCAGTCCAGCCAGGGCGACAGAGCTAAACCCTGTCTCAAAAAAAAAAAAAAAAAGGGGCGGAGCAAGATGGCCGAATAGGAACAGCTCCAGTCTCCAACTCCCAGCGCGAGCGACACAGAAGACCGGTGATTTCTGCATTTTCAACTGAGGTACTGGGTTCATCTCACTGGGGAGTGCCGGACGATCGGTGCTGGTCAGCTGCTGCAGCCCGACCAGCGAGAGCTGAAGCAGGGCGAGGCATCGCCTCACCTGGGAAGCACAAGGGGGAAGGGAATCCCTTTTCCTAGCCAGGGGAACTGAGACACA
>NC_037669.1:102998689-103020723 GCF_003255815.1 Theropithecus gelada
AAAAAAAAAAAAAAAAAGTTGAAACTGAGTTTTGTTGAGCCATAGTAAGTATAGACGCTTCAAGAAAATGCCTAAAGATCAGAAAACGTCAGGTGCATTGTGATCTTGTGATAACATACAACTGGATTTTTCCTTGGGAGAATGGGATGTGTTAGAATTGCTTAACTATGGTTGGGGTGTGGAGAGGAGGAGGAGGTAGTTGGGAGAGAGAGGGCAAAAGAGTGCAAGCATGAGCAGCCAGGAGGAAGAAAGAGCTTTTGCTTTGAAGACAACTGATAAGATGGTCATTGAAACATGTTTGAGCATCAAAAGTGTGGCCCTGGCTGACTGCCACTTTATACCAGGCACTCTGCATGCCTTATTTTCTTGATCTTTCACAACAGCCATAGGCAAGGAACCTGGGTCATCCCAGAGGTCAATAAGTGTGCCAAAAGCTACATGGCCAATAACTGGAAAGGTAGGATTTGAGTCCTAGACTTAGTGATTCCGAAAGTTTCCACTGCGCCCTCTCAAATTCATGCCAAATCACAAGCAAAATCTCTCCAGTTCTCCACCCCTAAACTTTCTTTTTCTTTCTTGATTTAAGGGAAAATCTTATGCCTCTGAGACTCCAATTCCCCTGCAGCTCTTTCCAGGTGGTGTGTCAGGGAGAGGAAAAGGGGTTGCATTTTTATTCCCATCCCTCTTGGATCAAAGCAACTCTTTCATGGCGCCAGTGTCCACCTTGCAGTTTCCAAGCTGCTGTTTCCTCCTTTCCTAAAATCTCTGAGCTCTGCAACTCTTGGCATCTGCATTCCTACACAGTGTACAGACACATCTTGGTTTATTGCATTTTGCTTTACTGCATTTTGCAGATACTGTGTTTTTTACAAATTGAAAGTTTGTGGGAACCTTGCATTGAGCAAGTCTATTGGTGTCATATTTCCAACATCATGTGCTCTGTCACATTTTGGTATTTCTCACAATATTTGAAACTTTTCATTATTACTATTATATCTATTATTACTATTATATCATTATTACTATTATATAATCAGTGATTCTTGATGTTACTATTGTAATTATTTTAGGCTTCCACAAACTGCACCCATATAAGAAAGCAAACTGAATTGATAAATGTTGTGTGTGTGCTAACAGCTCCACCGACCTGTGTTCCCCAGTCTCTCTCCCTCTCCTCAGGCCTCCCTATTCCTTGACATGCAAGCAGTGTTGAAATTAGGCCAATTAATAACCCCACAGTGGCCTGCAAGTGAAAGGAAGAGTTGCATGCCTCTCACTTTGAATCAAAAGCTAGAAATGATTAAGCTTAGTGAAGAGGGCATGTAAAAAAACTGAGATAGGCTGAAAGCGAGGCCTCTTGTGCCAAATAGCCAAGTAGTAAATGCAAAGGAAAAGTTCTTGAAGGAAATTAAAAGTGCTACTCCAGTGAACACATGAATGATAAGAAAGTGAAACAGCTTTATTGCTGAAATGGAGGAAGTTTTAGTGGTCTGGATGAAAGATCAAACCAGCCACAACATTCCCTTAAACCAAAGCCTAATCCAGAGCAAGGCTCTAACTTGCCTCAATTCTGTGAAGGCTGAGAGGGGTAAGGAAGCCGCAGGAGAAAAGCTGGAATCTAGCACTGGTTGGTTTATGAGGTTTAAGGACAGAATCCATCTCTATAACATAAAAGTGTAAGGTGAAGCAGAAAGTAGGAGCAAAATGTAGGAGCTGCAGCAAGTTATACAGAAGAGCTAGGTAAGATCATTGATGAAGGTGGCTGCACTAAACAACAGATTTTCAATGTAGATGAAACAGCTTTCTATTTGAAGAAGATGCCATCTAGGACTTTCATAGCTAGAGAGGAGAAGTCAACGCAGAGCTTCGAAGCTTTAAAACACAGGCTGACTCTCTCGTTAGGGGCTGGTGCAGCCTGTGACTCTCAGTTGAAACCAATGCTCATTTACCATTCCAAAATTCCTAGGGCCCTTCAGAATTACCCTAACTCTATTCTGTGCTCTAGAAATGAAACAAGGCCTGGATGGCAGCACATCTGTTTACAGCATGGTTTACTGAATATGTGAAACCCATTGTTGAGACCTACTGCTCAGAAAAAAGATTCCTTTCAAATACTGACAATGTACCTGGTCACTCAAGAGCTCTGATAGAGATGTACAAAGTCATTAAGTTGTTTTATGCCTGCTAACACAACATCCATTTTGCAGCCCCTGGATCAAGGAGTAATGTTGACTTTCAAGTCTCAATAGTTAAGGAATATATTTCATAAGGCTATAGTGGCCATAGATAGTAATTCCCCTGAATGATCTGGGCAAAGTAAATTGAAAACCTTTTGGAAAGTATTCATCATTCTAGACACCATTAAGAACGTTTGTGGTTCATGGGAAGAGGTCAAAATATCAACATTAACAGGAGTTTGGAAGAAGTTGATTCTAGCCCTCACGAATTACTTGGAAGGATTCAAGCCTTCAGTGGAGGAAGTAGCTGCAGATGTTGTAGAAATAGCAAGAGAACTAGAATTAGAAGTGGAGCCTGAAGACATGACTGGATTGCTGGAATCTCATGACAAATTTTAAATGGATGGGGAGTTGCTTCTTATGGATGAACAAAGAAGTGGTTTCTTGAGCTAGAATTTCCTTCTGGTGAAGATGCTGTGAGCATTGTTGAAATAACAACAGTTTAGAATGTTACATAAACTTAGTTGGGAAAGCAGCAGCAGGGTTGGAGAAGATTGACTCCAATTTTGAAAGCAGTTCTATGGTGAGTAAAAGGCTGTCAGAGAGCATTACATGCTACTGAGAAATCTTTTGTGAAAGGAAGAGTCAATCGATGTGGCAAACTTCACTGGTGTCTTATTTTAAGAAATTGCCACAGCCACCCCAGCCTTCACAACCATCACCATGATCAGTCAGCAGCCATCAACATCAAGGCAAGACCCCTCACCAGCAAAAACACTGACTAGCTGAAGGTGCAGATGACTGTTAGTGTTTCTTAGCAATAGAGTATTTTTAAATTAAGGTATGCACATTGCTGTTTTTAGACATAGTGCTACTGCACACTTAATAGTCTATAGTAAAGTATGAACACAACTTTTATATGCACTTGGAAACTAAAACATTTGTGTGACTCACTTTATTGTGATATTCACCTTAATGGAGTGGTCTGGAATAGAACCAGCAATGTCTCCAAGGTATGTCTGTAATTTTTGTGCCTCCTGTTCTCCAACTGACTACTTCCCTCTTTTGGCATGACTCAACATTTTTCAACACCGAAGGACAGATTTAAGATATATTGTTCCTACTCCTGTCCTTCCACCAGCCTCGTCCCTATTGCTTGTTTCCTCACACTTCTCCTTGGCCATCCCAGATTCCATAGCCCAGCATTACTGTCACACATCTTCAGCTGCCATGCCTGTCTCCCTCCATCGAACTCGTCTGGCAAAACCCTTACCCCGGTTCCATCCAACCTCCACTCACTCCTTGCCTGGCAGCTGGAGGAGACTGGAGAATCTGCTGGATTGTGCTCACTTGCCCACTTGAGATTCACAACCACTAACTTCAAATGGGGCCCTTCATGTGGTCCTGAAACTTCCCATGTTCCCTTGTCCCTGCACTCTCACAGCACATACATGATGCGTGTCTTTCCTCACACCTCCAGTACCTCCTCCTCATTCCTCACTCCTCTGAAGTCCAAGGTGCCTACTGCACTGAGAAGATAGAGGCAATTGGAGAAGAGGAAGGTTATTTCCCCACCACTTCTTCAAACTTATTTTTATTTTATTTATTGATTTTTTTTTGAGATGGAGTCTTGCTCTGTCACCCAGGCTGGAGTGCAGTGGCACCATCTCAGCTCACTGCAAGCTCCGCCTCCCAGGTTCATGCCATTCTCCTGCCTCAGCCTCCCGGGTAGCTGGGACTATAGGCGCATGCCACGACGCCCAGCTAATTTTTTGTATTTTAGTAGAGACAGGGTTTCACCATGTTGGCCAGGATGGTCTTGATCTCCTAATCTTGTGATCTGCCCGCCTCGGCCTCCCAAAGTGCTGGGATTACGGCGTGAGCCGCCCGCCCGGCCTTCAAACTTATTTTCATTGGTCCCATAAACTGTACCATCCCTCCTGTTTCTGTAGTTGAATCCAATGCTCTTATCTGAAGCCAACGCCTCACTTTTCTACGGAGCCTGCATCCTCTCACCTATAAACATGCTGTAATTGCTCCCACTCAAACACGAAACAAAATGAACAATAACACATTTCTGCCTGGTCCCCACATACCTTTCAACACCCGCTTCATCGATTTACTTTGTATTAGGCCTTTCCTGAAAGAGTTGCCTGCACTGTCTCTCCCCAGACTCTTTCTTGCCACCTTTTTTTCTGAACCACTTAAGTCAGGGATTCACTCCACAATTACACTAAGATGACTCTTTTCCAGGTCACCAGCGACCTCCGTCTTGCCACACCCAATGATTGGTTTTCAGTGTTCATCTTGCTCAAACTCTCATCAGCATGTGACAGTTTGCCACTCCCTCCTCTTGGCTTCTGGGTGTTCTTTCTCACCTCTCCCCACTGGCCGCTGTTTTCGCAGTCTCCTTTGCTGCCACCTCTCATCCCCCAACCTGTGTAAAGTGCCCCGAGGATCACTGCTGAAGCCTCTCCCCGGACTCACTCCCTAGATGAACTCATTCAGTCTCACGGCTTCAGAGACCATCGAAGGGCTGACAACTCCCAGCTATGCATCTCCAGCTCAGAGTTCGCCACCAAACTCCAGCCGTGTCTAGGTAACTGCTGACTTCACATCTCCACTTGAATGTTTTATCAGACAGCTCAAGTTGCCATAACAAAAAACCATGATGAACAACAGAAACTTATTTTCTCACAGTTCTGGAGGCTGGAAGTCCATGATCAGGTTTTAGGCAGTCTTGCTTTCTTCTGAGGCCTTTTTTTCTGACTTGCTCATGGCCACTTCCATGTGTCTGTGAGGCCTTTTCTTTCATATTGGATTAGGACCCCACCCTCATGACCTTTTTTTTTTTTTTTTTTAAATTTATTTATTATTATTATACTTTAAGTTGTAGGGTACATGTGCATAATGTGCAGGTTTGTTACATATGTATACTTGTGCCATGTTGGCCTGCTGCACCCATCAACTCGTCATTTACATCAGGTATAACTCCCAATGCCATCCCTCCCCCCTCCCCCCTCCCCATGATAGGCCCCGGTGTGTGATGTTCCCCTTCCTGAGTCCAAGTGATCTCATTGTTCAGTTCCCACCTATGAGTGAGAACATGCGGTGTTTGGTTTTCTGTTCTTGTGATAGTTTGCTAAGAATGATGGTTTCCAGCTGCATCCATGTCCCTACAAAGGACGCAAACTCATCCTTTTTTATGGCTGCATAGTATTCCATGGTGTATATGTGCCACATTTTCTTAATCCAATCTGTCACTGATGGACATTTGGGTTGATTCCAAGTCTTTGCTATTGTGAATAGTGCTGCAATAAACATACGTGTGCATGTGTCTTTATAGCAGCATAATTTATAATCCTTTGGGTATATCCCCAGTAATGGGATGGCTGGGTCATATGGTACATCTAGTTCTAGATCCTTGGAGGAATCGCCATACTGTTTTCCATAATGGTTGAACTAGTTTACAATCCCACCAACAGTGTAAAAGTGTTCCTATTTCTCCACATCCTCTCCAGCACCTGTTGTTTCCTGACTTTTGAATGATCGCCATTCTAACTGGTGTGAGATGGTATCTCATTGTGGTTTTGATTTGCATTTCTCTGATGGCCAGTGATGATGAGCATTTTTTCATGTGTCTGTTGGCTGTATGAATGTCTTCTTTTGAGAAATGTCTGTTCATATCCTTTGCCCACTTTTTGATGGGGTTGTTTGTTTTTTTCTTGTAAATTTGTTTGAGTTCTTTGTAGGTTCTGGATATTAGCCCTTTGTCAGATGAGTAGATTGCAAAAATTTTCTCCCATTCTGTAGGTTGCCTGTTCACTCTGATGGTAGTTTCTTTTGCTGTGCAGAAGCTCTTTAGTTTAATTAGATCCCATTTGTCAATTTTAGCTTTTGCTGCCGTTGCTTTTGGTGTTTTAGACATGAAGTCTTTGCCCATGCCTATGTCCTGAATGGTACTACCTAGGTTTTCCTCTAGGATTTTTATGGTATTAGGTCTAACATTTAAGTCTCTAATCCATCTTGAATTAATTTTCATATAAGGAGTAAGGAAAGGATCCAGTTTCAGCTTTCTACTTATGGCTAGCCAATTTTCCCAGCACCATTTATTAAATAGGGAATCCTTTCCCCATTTCTTGTTTTTCTCAGGTTTGTCAAAGATCAGATGGCTGTAGATGTGTGGTATTATTTCTGAGGACTCAGTTCTGTTCCATTGGTCTGAGGCAGATGACTTTTAAAAGAAGACTGTATATAGTACATATGTTCTTTTAGTATGGAGTTAAGTAAGTTCCCTTCCTTCCTTCTGTCCGTATACTTCTTTTTCTTGGGTTTTGATCCTCGATGCTAATATTGAACCTGAAATTCAGCCTGTTCTCCTTTTCAACATAAAGTGTTTCTCATCCTAAGCTTTTCTGCAGATGCCTCTCCCTAAGGAATACCTGGCGGGAGAGGTCACTTCTAAATCAGGTGGCTCATTTGAACTTTTCCTTACTTCCCAGGGCCTGAGGATATTGTATGTAGAGTAGACAGTCTGGTATCTTTTCCAAGGTGTGGCAGAGAGCCTGGGCTTCTCAAAGTGTTTTCTGGCAAGCCAGGGACGAGCTTTAACTCTGTACTGGGTAATGAGCCGCAGATTCTGGATCGCTGATGAATTTAGAGGTGGGTTTACTTTTTAATGTCGTCTAGAAATATGAAGAGACAACTAGCCACAGCTCTTTTTTTTTTCCCCCAAACATGCTTGTGCATGCATGTGTATGTTGTTTCATAGTAAATATAAAAGGACTTTTTGGTCCTTGGAGCTTTACCTGGTGTTGATATTAGAGAAATGCTTCCTATAATTGTGAATCCCTGAATTTTAGATTTTTTGGTACTTATAAAAAAACCTTTATAGATAGTATACTAGAAACTAAAATACGGAAGTGATTACACTTCATATTTCTCTTGTTATTTCATGCCACATATTTACAGGCATACCTCGGAGGTATTGCAGGTTCAGTTCTAGACCACTGCAATAAACGAATATCACAATAAAGCAAATCATACAAATTATTTTGGTTTCCCAGTGCATATAAAGTACATTTATACTATACTGTAGCCTATTAAGTGTTCAGTAGGCATTTTGTCTCACAAAAAGTGTATACCTTAATTTAAAAATACTTTATTGCTAAAAAATGCTAACATTCATCTGAGCCTTCAGCAAGTCGTAATATTTTTGCTAGTGGAGGGTATTACCTCGATGTTGATGGCTCTTGACTAATCAGAGTGGTGGTTGCTGAAGGTTGGGATATCTGTGGCATTTTCCTAAGACAACAGTGACATTTGCCACATCAGTTGACACTTCCTTTCATGAGCATGTTTGATAGCATTTTACCCACCATAGAACTTCTTTCAAAATTGCAGTCAGTTCTCTCAAACTCTGCCGTGGCTTTATCAACTAAGTTTATTTAATATTCTAAATTCTTTGATGTCATTTCAACAATGTTCACAGCATCTTCACCAGAAGTAGATTCCATCTCAAGAAACCACTTCTTTGTTGATCCAAAAGAAGCAATTCCTCATCCTTAAAGTTTTATCATGAGATTGCAGCAATGCAGTCATGTCTTCAGGCTCTGGTTCTCTTGATAGCTCCACTATATCTGCAACTACTTCCTCCACTGAAGTCTTGAATCCCTCCAAGTCATCCATGAAAGTTGGAATCTTCTTCCAAACCCATTAATGTTGACATTTTGATCTCTTCCCATGAACCACCAATCTTCTTAATGGCATCTAGAACAGTGAATCCTTTCCAGAAGTTCTTCACTTCGCCCACTGTCATGAGAGGAATCATTACCTATGGCAACTATAGCCTTATGAAATATATTCCTTAAGTAAGAAAACTTGATAGTTGGAATTACTTCTTGATCCATGGGCTGCAAAATGGATGTTGTGTTAGCAGGCATGAAACAATTTAATCTTGCATATCTCCATCAGAGCTTCTGGGTGACCAGGTGCGTTATCAATGAGCAGTAATATTTGAAGGGAATCTTTTTTTCTGAGCAGTAGATCTGAACAGTGGGCTTCAAATATTCAGTAAACCATGCTGTAAACAGGTGTGCTGTCATCCAGGCCTTATTTCATTTCTAGAGCACAGGCAGAGTAGAGTTAGCATAATTCTGAAGGGCCGTAGGGTCTTCGGAATGGTAAATGAGCATTGCCTTCAGCTGAGAGGCACAGGCTGCACTAGCCTCTAATGAGAGAGCCAGCCTATGTATTAAAGCTTTGAAGCTTTTGAACTTCTCCTCTCTAGCTATGTAAGTCCTAGGTGGCATATTCTTCAAATAGACAGCAGTTTCATCTACACTGAAAATCTGTTGTTTAGTGTAGCCATCTTCATCAGTTAACTTAGCTAGATCTTCTGGATTATTTGCTGTACCTTCTCCATCAGCACTTACTGCTTATATTAGTCCCTTCTCACACTGCTAATAAAGACATACCTGAGAATGGGTAATTTATAAAGGAAAGAGGTTTAATTGACTCACTGTTCTGCAGAGCTGAACTAATGACATGAGGAAGGCCTCAGGAAACTTACAATCATGGTGGAAGGGGATGTAAACACATTATTCTTCTCATGGTGGCAGAAAGGAGAAGTGCCCAGCAAAAGGGAGAAAAGCCCCTTATAAAACCATCAGATCTCGTGAGAATTCACTCACTATCACAAGAACAGCAGCATGGGGGTAACTGTGCCCATGATTCCGTTACCTTCCACTGGGTCCTTCCCACAACATGTGGGGATTATGGGAACTGCAAGATGAGATTTCAGGTGGGGACAGAGCCAAACCATGTCACTGCTATACCTTGCAATTTTATGATATGGAAATGTCTTCTCTCCTTAAATCTCATGAACCAGTCTTTTAGCTTTAAACTTTTCTTCTACCTCTTTCTCACTTCCCTCAGCCTTCATAGAATTGAAGGGAGTTAGGGCCTTGCTCTGGATTAGGGTTTGGCAAAGGGAATGTTGTGACTGGTTTGCTCTTCAGACCACTAAGACTTTCTCCAAACTTCTTTCCAGACCACTAAATGAAATAAGGCTATTTCATTCTGATTCGTGTGTTCACTGGAGTAGCACTTTTAATTTCCTTTCAAGAACTTTTCTTTAATGTTTACAACTTAGCTAACTGGCATACAAGGCCTAGCTTTCAGTCTCTCTTGGCTGTCAGAATGCCTTTCTCACTAAGCTTAATCATTTCTAGCTTTTAATTCAGAGTGAGAGGCAGGCGACTCTTCCTTTTACTTGCATACTTACAGACCATTGTAGGGTTATTAATTGGCCTAATTTAATATTATTGTGACTCAGGGAATATAGAAGCCCAAGGAAAGGGAAAGAGATGGGGGCTCAGCAGAACACAAACCACATTTTCAGATTAAGTCTACTGTCTTACATGGGCATGGTTTGTGGTGCCCCAACACAGTGACTATCACAACATCAAAGGTCACAGAGTGCAATAACAGATATTATAATAATGAAAAGATTTGAAATACTGCAAGTATTATCAAAATGTGACACAGAGATATAAAGTGATCACATGCTAGAAAAATGGCACCAATAGACTTGCTTGACAAAGGATTCCCACACACCTTCAATTTGTAAAGTAAAAACAAAAACTAAAAAACAGTTTCCGTGAAGCTCAGTAAAGTGAAGCGCAATAGAATGAGGTATGCCTGTATTTCGTTTCTAGACTGCAGTTTAACACACAAGATTCTAGGCAGTACAATTTAAATGATGAGGGTTTTTGTAAAATGCCTTTGGAATTTTCCAAGAACTGAGTTGTCTTAAATATATATATATATATGTATTTGTTGTTGTTGTTGTTGTATTTTTTAAGACAGGGTCTTACTCTATCACCTGAGTGACAGTGGTGCAATCATCGTTCACTGCAACCTCAAATTCCTGGGCTCAAGCAATTCTCCCACCTCTCCCAAGTAGCTAGTAATACAGACATGAGCCATAACACCTGACTAATTGTTAAAATTTTTTGTAGAGATAGCCATAAATAAAATAGCCATAATCCTGGCTAATTTAAAAGATTTTTTTGTAGAGATGGGAGTCTCACTATGTTGCCCAGGCTAATCACAAACTTCAGGCCTCAAGCGATCCTCCCACCTCAGTCTCCCAAAGTGTTGAGATTACATTTGTTAGCCACCATACCCGACTAAACTTTTTTTTATTACCAAAATGGGAGAAGACGAAAGACAAAAGGAAGAAGAGGTCTGAAACTAAAATCTTGCCATGTGTGGGATTTGTGAGTAAGGAATAGTATTAGTTGATCTGTTAGTAGAAGTAAATATTAGAAATATGTAAAGTGTCTTGCCTAGACTTAGTATATAATAAGAACTTTAAAAAAATTAGTTTCTTTCCTTCCTGGAAATAATTATGATACTTTTTTTCCTAATGACATGAGTCTCCAAAATTTTTGGTTAACTATATTATCTTTTCCTTCATGACGTTCCCCAGATCACTTCCACCCTTCCCTCTTCCCCCATACGCAAAGTCTGTGTAACTATGATCAAGGAATGTTAGAGTCTGTTTTCTGGGCTACCCTTCCATCTGCTGTAGGAATCTTTAGGAGAATACTACCACCTGATTTTGTATGTAAGCACTGAAGTTGTTATCCTACTTATTTCATAAGTGGTATCTTCTTTCCTCTCTGTCTCCCTCAAAACATCTCATCTTGATACAAAATAGGGAGTTTCAACCTTTGAGGAGAATTTTCCAGGAGCTTATGGGTGACAGTCTGACTTACGGTATATTTATTTAGATCTGCACAATTTATAATCTTGTTTTGCAAGCCGCCATGTGTAATGTTTTGATTCATCATGTTTTCTACCAAATAAAACATCTTGTGTTTATTTAAAATGTAATTTGTATTTCTATTAGGTTGATGTGCTGCATGTCTTGAAAAATACCTACTGAGCATGTTCATGTTCATGCAGTAGCCGTGTTTATGAGATATATGATGTGATTTAGTTAAAGCTGAACATGGGGGTATTTAAAATCTGATTATTTAGAGCATATGTTTTGGCAATACATCACTTACCAGATAGATTTCTGCAAATAAGAAGCCTTTTAAAATGAATGTATAATAAAGTTTTATTTTAATAAAGGGGCCAAGAGCATTAGAATTTTATATAGCTTCATGCTATTATAAATGCATCTTGTTAAAATAATATAAATCGAGACATTGTAAGGAGTCCTTTTAAATTGAAATTCTAGTGTTGTTATTTCCTTGACTAATACCTTCACATCATACTTCTTTGTTCGTGGCTTTCATTGAGAGCACTAAAGAATCCCACCAGCAGAACATGTCAGAATGGGTTGAGACTTTATGTGCTTCACTGTCTGTCAGTGATCATCTCTTGCTTTCCTTATAGACCATGGCAAAAGTTATAACCACTGTACTGAAGTTCCCTGATGATCAGACCCAGAAAATTTTGGAAAGAGAAGATGCTCGGCTAATGGTAAGTTCTAGAAGTAGGCTCTAGATAGAAGAAGATGATATCCCATCTGTTTATATTCTGTCATTTATAAGGACTTTTGAGTTGGTAAAATAAATTTTAAGATTTCAAATCTTTATTGTATCACAGCCTGAAAAATGAGAGGGAATTTACACTAAGACATTTAACCAAGGGTAAATGTGAATGGATGCCCTGAAGGGAAGGAACAGTCTAATTTAATACCATATAAGAGGTTGACACCCATATATGCTATATGGAATTTCCAGAACTTGGGCTTTTTTTGGAAAGGATGGAAAAGACATTTGTCCAGGTATATCCAGTAATAGTTTTTTAAACCAAATTATATCATGATGTTAGATGTTTTATATATTATAGTTTTTTATTTTATTCCAATTGATTTCCAAATACATTAATTCTGGGTGAAAGAATTTAAGCATTCTTGAGCTTTTGATACCTTATGGGGGAAATCAGACAAACAACTGAGTTATTTTTAAAAACATAGTGTGAAGTCAGCTGTAATTGAAAAATGAAAGAAATACACACTGTGTAAATTATACAAAATTCTCCATGCCACAGTTAGTTTTGCCCTGGACCAGTAATTTAATAAGATCCATTCTAGGCAGAGTGTAAAACTTGAAAAATTTGGGTCCTGCATTCAGCTCTCTTTTTCTGCTTCCTTTCCTTGTCTTGATAGTAGCCTGCAGAGCCCTCCGTGAATACCCTCCTCCTCCCAATCTCTTAACCTATTTCATCATACCAGCGCTGGTTTTCTTCTCTCTCTCCCCTCACTAAAGCAAGCCAACATCTTTTCCTTAATGGTGGGTTAGCGTGTGTCTGAGCATCTCCAATAAAGAGCATAAGTCAGTAAGTCCCAAAGCATCTCATCATATCCCAACAGATTGTTTTCTTACAAAAGTTCTTGATTCTCTTGAACCCAAATCTCCTTCTCTACATGATCACCTATTTGTTCTGGTTCTAACTCATAGAACTCAACCAAAAATCTGGGGATGACCTAGATGGAGGGGTTTTCCTCCTTCCGGCTAAATAATACCTGTTACACTTACAGCCTTTTATGAAGTTCCTCTGACCCTCTGCACAAGGTCAGCCCTGAAGGGACCCCAATGTCTCAGGCACATTCTGACCACTTCTTGGTCTCCTCTAAGCTCATCCTAGCTTTCCCTGACCTTTGTCCCAATGCTTCATTGTATATTGTATTGTATTATATACTTCATTGCCTGTTTTCTGAGGTAATTGCTATTATTTTGGTTAGCATTTAATTGTTTTTTTGTAAAAATCCCTCCTCTGCCACTCCCTGGCATTTAGTAGCCTGAAAAGCATTGCTCTAGTTATTTCTGGTTATAAATATTTTTGATAACGAAGTATGTCACTATAATGTATACCATTCATCAATAGAATGTTATTTTAAATTATAATGAACATCTAATTCTACAAGTGTGAAATTTTGTATCCATGAGTAGAAATTTTTCCTTTACTGGGTAAAATAGCTATCTTTGTGAAGATAAAAATTTCTAATACAGTTTGAGCCTGTTGACATAATTTTGTCATTATGGTCCAGTTTAAGAAAATAATTTTAAATGATACAAAAGGGCTTTTATATAGTTATCTGTATTCATTCTCCCATAGCTGCTTTATCATCTTGATGTTGGAATATGGCAGACTTTACTTTTACTGCATTTTCTCAGGATTTGCTGTATAGTGTAGACTCATCTTAAGTCACTGCTGAAGTAAATGTGGTAGGAAACATTCCCCTTCATTCCGTATACACATGCAGTCTTTGGTTGATTTGCTTTGATGAAAAACAAATCAAATTGGTAAATGTAGGTAGTGAATCAATAAAACTCTTTTAAAGCAGACAAAAAAGCTTCTTTTTGTTAACTTTAAAAAAGTCTTTGAAAAACAGACTGTTTTCTTCCTGAATACAGTGGTGTTCATTCTAGGTAGGGATGAAATGGTGGCTGACTTATCCTTCCTGAAAGAATCTTCCTTTATCCCAGAGGTTGACCTGCCCAGAAAGAATGTTCTACTTTTCTACTACTCCTTTAAGCAAGTCTCATCCATCATTATCTCTTGCTTAATGAATAAGTTCAGTCAACAGTCGTCTACTCTTCTAGTTGTTACGGGAAATATAGGAAAATAGAAGATACGGAAGACATTGGTTGTTGACCTTGTGGAACTTTTCATTTTAGGGGGAAGGTGTAATATCCATTCATCCATTCATACATGAATAAAAAGATATGCTTAAGTAATATTATTCAAATAATAAAGATGCTTAGGAAATAAGAAATTTTATGATGAACATGAAATGAGGAAGGCCCCAAAATGTGAGATGGCATGAATTAATCAATTTGAGTCAACTTTTGTCAGTTTAAGGAGATTCTTGATACTTGATAATGTGACTCATGATTGTTTCACGAGTATAAGAAAGTTGAAGCAAGAGTTGCCTTTGTCAGAGATTGCCATCATTCATAAAATGAGCAATAAGAATCACTGTCTTTGAATAAGTCTCTTGAAGAAATTTCAGCTAATTTCATACCTCTCTGTCCATTGAGCTGTAGCTCATTAGAACAAAACACAGGTATGAAAATGACTTTTCTTTTTCCAATAGAAAGTACACATGATGAAATGTATAGAAAACAAAAGTGTAGGAGTTTATTAAATAATCATTTTTAAATGATTTAATCACATTAATTTTAAATGTATACATCAAAATGGATCTTTTCTGTAAGTTTTTGTAACTGTGCAGCTATGGTTTCACTTCTGTTAAAATCAGCAACCCTAAGTGTTTTGTTATTTTTGCCTAAGGGCTGAAAAGGTGGTATAAGAAAACCAAAACAAATGTAAAATATGTTGCCGAGCTACCCCCTCTGTCAGATTAATATTTGGGATGCTTACAAGAGTGTGGATCGTACTTCTTGTTGACAGTGTACAGCCCATGTTAGTTTTTACATTATTTATCAGCTATTATCAGAGGAATACATTCTAAAAACTTTGCTTTTTGACCATGATGATTATACATTTACTTTGTAGCACTAATCAAAAACTTTCTATGACTGCTGGTGAGGTACTTTTCAATAGATCTTATCTTTACTATACTTTGTTCTCTTCAGTGAGTTTTATACTCTTTATGTAAAAAACCTCATTAGAGGATACAAGTTATTACTGTTTTCAGAGTTTAACCTAATCTCGAGTAGATTTTATAGATGAGAAATCACTATCTGTTAAGTAAGGTTAAATTATAGAGCATAATTACAGTCTGGTTTATTTGAGGGTCTTGGTGTATGGGGAAGGAATCTTAGTCCTTTGTTGACTTGCTGTGGAAACTCAGGCAATTCTCAGAGCCTTTTTTCTTCACAAGACTAACATAATCTTGTTAGGTTTGTCGGGGAACCATAGTACAGTTGTCTGTGCTGAGTGATAATGTAGGGATGGTGATGATGATTATTTAGCCTCCTTATAGCAATGTGTAGAACTAGTCTTTTCTGGAAAAAGAGACTGGAAAGGTAAACAAATCATTTATGTGTATAATAAAAACCATTAAAGACCTCAGTAGGAGAGTCAAGTCACAGGATGACACCAGCCCACAAAATGCCCCCATCTCCAGCTTCAGTACCTTAGAGTGCCAGCCACATGCGATATTGCTGGAATGAAAGCCTAGATCTCAACAGCTTGATTGCTGTATGACTTAGAGCAAACCGTTTTCATATTTTTGACCCTCATTGGTAAAATGAGATTGTTGGATTATACTATCTCTAAGGTTTCCTTTCCCCATAAAGTATAAAATTTTGTTTTAGATTTGTTTCAAGTAGGAAAAAGAATTGCCTCTAAACAGCAGGCAGAAGTTAAAACAAAATGCACATACCAAATGCATGTATCTCTGTTTTTCCTAGAACAGCCTTTTTTGCTTCCCCTCAATTTTTAGTTTACTATATCTTGCTGTTTCATTTTGTGATGGTTTAGGTAGCTTAGATGGCCAGAGTAGACTGGATATTTGAGTACCACAGTATGGGCAAGAGTGAATACATAAGTCCTTGGCTTGTCTAATTGTTTGTGTTTTTACTGAATAAAACTGCCCCAGAAGTACACCCTAATTTTTTTAAAGGAGAATATTGTTACATTCTTTAAGATAATTTCATTAGGAAAGTTTACTGTAATTGGGTAACAAGTCATCTCAGAATTGAGAGAGTCCTTTGTTATATGGAAACCCCTCTTTAAAAGTTTTCTTAGACATTTTTCTCTTTAGAGTGCTAGCAAAATGTAATGACATAAACTGACACCACTGTTTTCTTGATGACTCCATTAAAGAAAATTTCTCTTCTTTGATGGAGAAGGTTGGCTTGTTTGTGTTCTCTGTCCATTCTAGTCATGTATTTCAGTTGCTCTTTTGTTGACTCTCCTTCAGCTTTGCTTTCACACTGATTCTTGGTGTTGTATATACTTCTTCATCATTCCTTGCCCTGGACCAGTCTTGTATTCTATTAACGTCTCATTTTCTTCCTTTGTTGGAATTTTCAAAATTTCCTCCGAATTAATAAAATCATCAGAACTTTTCAGCATTGCTAGGTACAGAAGTTTTCCATTCCTACACGAGGTTTACCCTTTCCCTTTGCATGGGCTCAGAAGATGCATGCAAGGTGGGTTCAGGAAACACATATAAATAAAACTGACACATTGTAGAAAATATTGCACATGTCAAATACATATTTGTTTTCTTGAGAGTGATTTTTATTCTGGTATTGGTAGAATAAGGTAATACGTGATCATTGGAAAAAACAATGTAAGCCAGAAACATAGAAAGGGAGTCCCTCATGATCTTCAGCCTCCAAACTACTTCTGCTATGCCAGTATCATCTCTGTGAACAGTTTGGGAAATATCTCCATGTTTTCTAAGCCATATAATTACATATTTATAGTTATTCCTTTATCACTTATTTTATAAAAATGAGAGTATGCAATGGCTTGCTTTTTTCACTTAATATATTTTTATATTATTCTACCTAATTACAAATTGTTCTCATTCTTTTCAATGGCTGATTGTATGATTATATGGATGTCCTACAGTTTAGTTCACCAGTTTCCTGCTCATTCCATTTACTTATGTTGTTTTCAAGATTTTCAGTACTTAACAAGCATAGACATAGGGAATATCCATATACATGGGTTTTGTATACTTCAGCCAGATTGGATATATTAACCTCATTGTGTTGTGTGTGTTGTACATATTATTTTCTAGCTTGTCTTTTAGTTTTGCTGCTTTTTACTAACTTTAAATATGAAAAATAAACAAAATGAGGTTTCTGAGGTTGGCCACACTGTCCAAGAATAGACTCAGATTTTATAAACAATCTTTGTTTTTAATGCTGCCATTTTAAATCACCGTGAAGGTAATTAATGATTTTGGACTATGATCATCTTACAATGGGGCATAGAATTTATTTAAGGTTTGTTACAGTAAAAACTGTATTTGAGATTGAGTTTCCTTAAATTGAAATTTCAGTTTGGGTCACCATTCCTGAAACCATTTCTGATACATTGTTGAATTACAAGATAGTTATTCAGTGATAAAATTGACACATGTTAGGAATGAGAATTCAACATATAGACACATGTCTCTTCAAATTCATCATCATTTTCCCGAAAACTTTTTAGGGTAAATTGGGATTATGCAAATCAAATTTTAATGTGTACTTTCATGGAATTCTGAAAGATCCTTTTGTAAAGCAAATAATTGCCCCATAATTTAACTGGTAAATATGTACTTAAAATATGCAGTACACCTTTCATTATGTTAAGTCTTTAAATGAAAGTTGCAAGTAAAATCTCAGCGACATAATATTTTATTTACCTAGGATATGGGGGGAGGTATTACAGATTCCTTATTCCTTGCCTGTGCACCCTCGATTTGGGGAGATTTGAGAAAAATTTAAGTATAGTCTGTAATCCTATGAACTTCATATACACATATAATCTATGTGTTATATTAAGTCTTAAAACTAACCCAATAAGCTTTTTTTCTTCCTGGCTTTGTAGTTTACTTCACCTCGCAGTGGTATCTTCTGAGTAAACCATCAGTCTGTGCTTAGTTAGCATGTGGTGAGTGAAGAACAATGTCTTGTGTCTTTTGTGCAAAAATCAAATGTGTTGCATGATACTAACCATTTTGCTGAAATTCTTTTGCTCTTGTTTAATGAACATATGATTATGCTATGGGTTAATACAAGTATTTTCTGTTCATTATGTTATATGGATCAATAATAGTTAAAAATTATTACCACCAGTAAGAGTTATATAATTTTAGGAAATTTCATTTCTTTAAAGAGTAAATGAAAGTTTGAAAATTGCTCTTTGAAATTTTGTTAAATAATCCAAAAAAGTATTTATGTAACTTACTTTCCCTTTTGTTTTTAATTTTCCAAGAATGATCTTTGAAATTATGATTGTGAGAGAGAAGTGAAAATCATTTTCTAGATAAAAGTGAAGTGGTATATTTCATGAGAATTAATCCTACTAGCCTAAGTAGAGTCAAGGCTAGTCAGAAATAATGAAAACTAGTAAGATTGATTTTAAAGTATAGCTTTATTACTTCCTGGGATCAGACAGTTTAACACAAGACAACACATTTGTCCTGAGGAGAGACCCTTAGGCAGCCTACTTTAATTGTACGTGATTCTTTCTGATTAACATATTACAGTGAAATGGAGGCATACAAAACGTTTCAACGCAGTTGACTGTCTTCATCATGTAAACCCTCTCCCCTCATCTCTACATATTTTTCATGCTGTTAGGTTGATTTAGTACCCCCTAAAAATGTAGCATACATCTTTACCTCAGCCTTTGCTATTATTTTCACAAAACCAAAACAGATCACAATTAATAGGGTTTCACTATAATTAAAATAAATACTCTCAGTGATTGTTAATATCCAGCTAATAATACTATCAAGGTTTAAAATGGCAAGATACAACATTTCTCCGTTCTTTTAAACTTTTACCTTTTTGTTTTCCTTTTCTTTTTCTTTTCTTTCTTTTTTTTTTTTAATAAGGAGAGCCTTTATTACCCTGGCTGGAGTGCAGTAGTGTGATCATAGTTTACTGCTGCCTCAGCTCCTGGACTCAAGGGATCCTGCCACCTCAGCCTCCCAAGTAATCGGGTCTACAAGGCGCCTGTCGATTTTTTTTTTTTTTAATTTTGTAGTGATGGGGTCTCACCATCTTGCCTAGGCTGATCTTGAACTCCTGGGCTCAAGTGATCTTCCTACCTCAGCTTCTAAGCTTTTTTTTTTTTTTTTTTTTTTTTTTTGAGACAGAGTCTCGCTCTGTCACCCAGGCTGGAGTGCAGTGGCGCAATCTTGGCTCACTGCAAGCTCCGCCTCCTGGGTTCATGCCATTCTCCTCCCTCAGCCTCCCGAGTAGCTGGGACTACAGGCACCCGCCACCACACCCAGCTAAGTTTTTGTATTTTAGTAGAGACGAAGTTTCACTGTCTTAGCCAGGATGGTCTTGATCTCCTGACCTCATGATCCTCCTGCCTTGGCCTCCCAAAGTGCTGGGATTACAGACGTGAGCCATTGCGCCTGGCCCTCTAAGCGTTTATCTTTAAAAGTCTTCTATGCCTACATTTGAGCCTCCTTTTCATTTTAATATATATTATTTGGTTTGCCTTAGTGATTATCCAGAACTGTCTTATTTTTGTCATCCACATTACAATGGCTGGCAGTACAGTGCATGGTTTTGTTAGGTTACTTTGATAATAAATGTGAACATTGAAAAACTGTAAATTCTATAGCTAACCAATTAAGTCTTAATGTTTTCCTTTTAAAAACAATATTATAAATACTGCATTGCACTTGTTATATTATTGCAACTAAATATCGATTATCACAGGAAATATATATTGTGCAGCATTTCTATTAATTGACTGTCTCCTCAACTTTTAGTTTGAAACATTTCAGACATAAGATTTGCAAAAATAGTACAGTGAATACCCATATACCCTTCATCTAGTAGTGTTTGGCCAGATTTTCTCACTTGTTCTCACTCTTGTTCTCTCTCCATATATATTATTCCCCATTTGTAACATTTGGCAATTATTTACCGACATGCTTGCAAGTATTTGACATTGTAAACATATACTAAGTACTTTAGCATGTATCTTTAAAAACAAGGACATTTTCCTACATACAGTACAGTTATTACACTTAGGAAGTTTAATATCGGCTAATACTAATATATAGTACATAATACTCAGTTTTTTCCAGTTTTCCAAATAATGTCTCCCATAATTTTTTAGAATCCAGGATCTACTCAAGAGATTTCACTTTACATTTAGTGGTCATATTTTCCTAGTCTTTTTTAAACGAGAAACTTCTCCTAGCTTTTTTGTCTTTCATGATGCAGCATTGTTGAACTGATGTTGAATTTTGTTTCTCACAACAGATCAAGCTAAGGTTTCCAAATAACTGACAAAGGAATTTACATATAACAGAAGATCTTGTTGATGTCTTCTTTGGGTTCCTAGGACCAACATGATTGTTGAACCAGTTTTATAAATAATATACTATTAGTAGTACATTATGAGTGGTGAATCATATTGTTCATTTACAAATTGAGAAGACTAAACCTTCCCCTATCCATTTAATATATATGGAAAGTTTGCCTCTATTAATCTTACTTGGTAATTTATTTTTATGGGATTTTAAACTCATACCTCGATGTGACTACTGGTTTTAGCATTTTCTTTTTCTTCCTTTTCTTTCCTTTTTTTTGAGATGAAGTTTCATTCTTGTTGCCCAGGCTAGGGTGCAATGGCGCTATCTCAGCTCACTGCAACCTCTGCCTCTTGGGTTCAAGTGATTCTCCTGCCTCAGCCTCCTGAGTAGCTGGGGTTACAGGCACCCGCCAACACGCCCAGCTTATTTTTTGTATTTTTAGTAGAGACAGGATTTCACCATGTTGGCCAGGCTGGTCTCAAACTCCTGACCTCAGGTGATCCACCTGCCTCGGCCTCCCATAGTGCTGGAATTACAGGTGTAAGCCACTGCTCCTGGCCAGCATTTTCATTTGAGAAACATTATGAGGAAGACTTTGGCTTTGTCGTAGCTTTTTTTTCCCCCCCACCAGCATGGTCATACCAGGCTAGAGTGCAGTGGCGTGAACACAGTTCACTGCAGCCTTGACCTCCTGGGCTAAAGGAATCCTCCCGCCTCAGCCTTCTGAGTAGCTGAGACCACAGGCACATGCCACCACACCTAGCTATTTTTAAAAAAAATTTTGTAGATAACAGGGTCTTGCCATGTTGCTCAGGCTGGTCTTGAATTCCTGGGCTCAAGCAGTCCTCCGATCTTGATCTCCCAAAAGTGCTGGGATTATAGGCATAAGCCACCATGCCCAGCCAGCATTTCTAATTTATTTTTTGAGACAAGGTCTCGCTGTGTTGCCCAGCCTGGAGTGCAGTGGTACAGTCACAGCTCACTGCAGCCTTGACTTCCCAGGCTCAAGTGATCCTCCTGCCTCAGCCTCCTGAGTAGCTGGGACTATAGGCACACACCATCATACCTGCCTAATTTTTTCTATTTTTTGTAGTGATGGGATCTCACTATGTTGCCGTGGCTATTTTTAATTTTTAAATTAAATTTCTTAATTCCAGATGAGACATAAATTTTCACACCAAAATGCTGTTTGTCTTTTGCTATTATGTCATGCTGGGAGAATTGCAATATGTAGAATAATCAGCATACTGGATAAGAGGAAAGAGCTCTTTCTCATCTTTATTTTTAATTTTTTTTTTTTGAGGCAGTCTCGCTCTATTGCCCCGGGCTGGAGAGCAATGGTGTGATCTCGGCTTAATGCAGCCTCCACCTCCTGGGTTCTTGAACCCACCCTCCCAAGTAGGAGGCTACTGCCTCAGCCTCCCAAGTAGCTGAGAGTACAAGCACCACCACGCCTGGCTAATTTTTTTGTATTTTTAGTAGAGACAGGGTTTTGCCGTGTTGGCCAGGCTGGTCTCAAACTCCTGGCCTCAAGTGATCTGCCCGCCTTGGCCTCCCAAAGTGCTAGGATTACAGGCATGAGCCACCATGTCCAGCCTGTCATCTTTAATTCCAGTCCAATATTTGTGAGATTCAACCAAGTCAGCGTGTTTACTCCTGGGTTACTGTATAAACAAACTGGTAGCATTCAAAATGTGGTGAATGGTTGCAGTTCCAGATTTCACTTAGAAATGCCATTTTCCAGGATTGCTGACTATAGGTTGGTTTACATAATTGCAAGAATGTTAATTTTTAGAAGAACCTTTAAGATTTAGTATTTAAACAATTTCTACTTTTTTTTTTTTTTTTTTTTTTTT